>NW_027286403.1:3356136-3458636 GCF_022747635.1 Hetaerina americana
CCACATCAGCGGCGGGTAGCAGTAGGTCTGGTCGCGTGCAGTTGTTGCGTGCGTCAGATAGGGAAGAAAAACGGTCACCAAGGTGTTCAAGGGAGTCTATCCCAGGGGGGGAGGTGGCAAGTGCCGTGGCGCTACCTGTGGAGGGCATGCGGGTCGTTTCTCGTACTGATGCACCACCATCCTCAGGCCGTGTGGAGTTCTTTGCTGTTCCTTCCCCTGGGAATCAGTTGGCGGGACCTCCTGGGCAGATCCTTCAGGTGGGTCTTTCAGTGAACATTTTATGTAGCAGTAAACTTAATGTTAGTGGATTATATTTCTGCTCTATTGAAAGAAGAGGAGGAAAGTGGGAAAAATTCGATTATTGTATTGTACTTTTTGTTACATCCTTCATGGTGTTCATAGGCTCAACTCTCTTTCTCCTCCTTCCCAACTGTAGTATTCTGAAGGATCCCTTGATGTTGTTTATTCATATGTGCAGTGGGTATAAGGAAGTGAGGAAGAAATGCTAGACTAGCTGCTTAAGAAGGATGTTGATGGATTTAGGAGGTTGATGTATAGGAGTAAGATTGTAGCTGGTGGTGGATTGTGCGAAATGAATGGAAAGGAGAAGACCATGATTGTGAAGAAATACTTTTCTCAGATAACAAACTGGAATGAACATATGTATTATTGGCTGTATGAATTTATAGTGATAAAAAAGAATACTCAATGTCAGTGGTTTAGATGTCTTCATAGCTAGATAATCAAAACATGGGTTTAGGGTAAAGATTAGGAGGGGTACTGGCCAACAGTAGGGATTATAAAAAGAAATAGGGAAAAAAAATGAAACTTAACAGAATGAACATTGGCAATCTCTTATATATGGAGCAGGCCCTGGAGACCCTTCTTGGCCACTTCAAGGGGAGGAAGAATGGCAAGATCCTTTAGTGGGCCCTGTGAACAACCCACATGAACTGATTAAGAAAAGTATATGTCTTGTGGACTTACTTGACCTGATCATTGTGACCGATAGTGTTATCGCTAGCTAGGGGCACCTTTAGCTTATGTTTTGAAGATGGGGGCCAACATAAGGGGCCTTGATGAATAACTGATCAAAGCACTTTTCCACTTGATAACATTTTTTTTATTTTACGACCGGGTTTCGATGTATAACATCATCATCTGGTGATGAACCTGATGATGATGTAATACATCGAATCTCGGTTGTAAAATAAAAAAAAATTTATCAAGTGGAAAAGTGCTTCGATCAGTTATTCATTATGTTCGACTTCCACCACATCACGCCTGAAGCTACTCAATAAGGGGGGCCTTACCATTTCTCTTGCCTTAGAAGGATGTGATCCCCATGTGATAAAGAACGTGAAACGTAAATTGAAGTGAAGTTGGAATTGAATTGACAGAGCTCACGTCTCAATAGAAAAAGAAAAGTATGTAAGTGGTAAGAATTTTACTGTGAAGGATAAGGGTAGTGTCTCACAACTGGCCTCCTGCTTGTGCATGGTTTCATTTTTAAATGAGAAAGGCCAATGCTTTCAGAAAAAAAATTTTCTACAACACTCAGGGTCACCTCTGTGTCCCTGAGTGTTGTAGAAACAACATTCATATGTTAATAAGAAAGTTAATAGGAGCCATGGATGTATGCTATTTTGGTTAAACTTGTAATGTACACAGATATTCCCAGGTCCATCTTCTAGCCAATGCTACAATAAACCCTTCTACAACTCTAGTGAATTTTCTACCTCCCCTCATTCCATACAATGGTCCTCTCCTTTTTCTCTCCCTTTTTTGCTTGCCTAACCATCTCCCTCTGTCATAGTCTTCAGCATCCCACTGTTGATCAATATGCTTTTCATCCGCCTTTACTGCCAATTTTGAATTTCTTCCGGCTATCCCCTCTTCTTCCCCACCATACCTAGTACTTCCTCATTTGTTTTCCTTTCTGTCCACTTCAACTTTTACATCCTTTTCCACTCACTCAATAGCCTCCAATCTATACTATCATCTTGAATAAAAAACTGTGTTTCGGCCCTGTACCAAACCTCTTTCCTTGTTAAAGTTTTCATTAATCTTATCTTAACCTCTTTTATCAACGTCAGTGGCATCAAATCCCTCTTCCTTGTGATAGTTTCTTTGCCTAATGTAGTTTTTACTTCTGTTGTCAGTAGTACTTTGACCATATTTGCGCTCAACGCTCCCTAGATAGCTAAACCAGTCCAATTGCTCTAATTCTTGCCCTACCATTATAAATTTAAAATTTATCCTTCCTTCTTCACAAATTGTACATAGCCTTCATTTTGTTTACAACGATCTTCATCCCATCAGCAATGATTCTTATTTTTTGTCCAACTGGCTAACTAAAGCGTGGCCATCTGCAAACCTAACTGATTTGATGAATTTATCACCGACTTTCATTCCTATATCCAGTTCTTCACAAGCCTCTTTCACCTTCTCCTCCATGTGAATAAAGCATGGGTGATAAAGAACACCCATCTTACAAGCTCTGCCCCTTCTATGTTGGGTAATGCACCAAATCCCTCAACATTGGCATAAGAAATCATTGTGCCTCCTGCAACCCTACTTCTACACTAGACTCCATACTAGTTCCCAAACATGCCTCCCTCCACAATGCAGATTATAGAGATCGAAGAGATTATGGGTTGAGGGTTTCACTAGATTCTTATTATTACTCTCTTCTCTATAGAAAGAGAAAATAGTGGGATACACTATCCAACCAGCTGACAGTCTGTTTCCTCATGCGCAATTCACTTATGCTTCTCCATGTTTTGTGCACATTGAGGATAAGGAGTGGGATATCAGCAGAACAGGGGGACATACTGGTGTAATGCAATGTAATGTAAGGATCTTTCATAGGTACTGGCAAATGATGTACTTATTTCCCTCATAGATTGAGTGGGAGCCGGTTAATGCTGTGGCTAATGTACTGACTTCCCACTCTGGGGATCTGGATCTGAATTCCATAGGTGGCAGGATTTTTCACTGTTATCCCGTTCTCTACTCATGACACTATGTGGAGAGCACTTCAAGCGTATTACACCATCCGTTGGATGGGGCACAAAATCGTAAACCCATTCGTGCCTATTGATAAAAATGGGCTAATGAAGGGTTTCTCTGCACCCTCCTTTGTCATCCTAATCCTGTCAAATAAGGCAATTCTATTCCTCTTAATGTTGTAAATGTTATTACCTGGCAGTCACCTCCCACAATGGCTGCTACTTTCGAGTAGTAGCTAGTTTCTCAGTGCTATTCATAAGCAGACCAGCAATCCAATGACAAACACAGTGAATTAGTTTCAGCGGGAGCATCCAAGTGGTTAAATGTTTCACTTCCCCTCGCATATTACCTGGAAGATATTAATTTTTCATTTTCTCCATTATACATGTATTTATAAACTCCCTTGATGGCCTCTTCTCCAATATTTTTCACTTTCCCTCTACTCTCTCCAGACAAAACCCTGTTATTTTATTGGGTAGGGAAGGAAAAATATTGTAGGGATAGCTTTGTCTTTTAATGCCCCTTATCCTTACTGGTAGTAATAAAATGGGAGGATGGCAAACTTTTGCACCATTGACCAAATGAATGATCTGAACTTAAAGTAATTGTTTCTATTGGAAAAGTAGGGGAATGAGTATTTAGTTGGTTACCCTCCATTAAACTAGCATTTGGGTAATTCGCCTTCGTATTAAAAATTAGCAGGTTTATAAAGATGATCTCTCGGACACAACTTTGAATCACTTTGCTTCACAAAATAAAATGCTCTTGTTGTTTTCTGTTGCTGCTTTGGAGAAAGCTTAGTATATTGATTAGTCAGCAAAGGAATCAGTTTGAATATATTGTAATTTAGTTATTTCATGTTTTATTGAATTAGGTTTTTATATAATTGCATTGAAATATACTTTTTAACTTCCAAGAATATTTGAATGATAAATATTAAAAGCTTTAATAACTACTTGTCATACATTTTTAATGATATTGGAATATTTCCCTAATGCCTCTTTCCTTGTATGCCTCTGCAGGAGTCAGAACATGGCTACACCAGGCCCCAGTTTCAGCAGCTACGGTCATCTGGGAGCAGTGGGTCGCAGCTGCAGTCTCCTGGCTCGACTCACAACCTTGGAGTTGCCGAAGGCATCCCGGCAGGTGCTGGGTTCAGACAATCAAATGGTATTGCATCCCTCCGGCAGGGTGCAGGCCTCCCTCCCCGTTCCAGTCAACTAGCTACTCCACCTGCCATTGTATCAGGAACGCAGATCCCTGGTCCCCGCTTGGCCACAGGCGTTCATTCTCAAATAATGATGCAGCCACCTCAGCTTGGCAAGCATACTTTCCTTGGCAAATTGTTTTTTGCGCTTGATGAACAAGTAGAGAGTGGCATAGCTTGAACTTGATGTGATTTTTTTGCATTTTATTTTTCCTTGAGTATGCTTGAGAAATAGTAAACTCCGTTAGACTGAAAATCTCTATTTATTATACTTGATAGAAGGCAGTGTTTAGGTTCCTTGATACTAATTGTTCATATGGCAGCAAATCGTTTGAGGGAAATGTAGGTGTACTAAGTCGCCTTGGAATTGTTTCAGTTTTGAGCTGTTTAATGCAAACTAAAGTTGGATCAGGGAGGACGGTCTAGTGGCAATCAATTAAAACTGTATTACACAAGTGGTAATTGGCTGTGGCTGTGGTTTGTGGCCAGTCTTTTATTATGAAAGACTGGGAAAGTAAAACTTAAAAAATGCGATGACATCTAAAACTTCCATTAGTACTGAAAAAAAAACTGCTTTATCTTGTGACACTGTTCTCCTGGGAAGAGGGATACTCGGGAAAGAGTGGGTATTCTCGGCACTTAAGCACTGTAGTGTGCTTTTCACACACTCTCTCGAAGGAGGGTTGGCATACAGTTTTAAAATGTTGGTTCTTTTCAATGAAATTACACATTGGCCATGATCATTTTCATTAAAAAGAGTTCATGGGAGCCACAAAAATACCTGAAGTATCATAGGATGCATCCAGAAATCCGAGGCTCATAATGATATCGATGTATATATTTCATTTAATCTGAATGTTGTGTAAGCATGTTGGCAGGGATAGAATTTGAAAAACACTGGTTTCCTGTGTCCACCAAATCAGATGTCATTGGCTGTGATTGCTAATGGCTTGTATCCTTAATCCAACTTGCATAAACAGCCATAATCAATAACCACAAGTGTGATTTGTGATTGAAGAAAAAAATGATTTATCATTATTAATGTATTTTGAAACCGTGGAACTTTTTCTTTTCATTTTCCCACATTAGCTATTCTATTTTCTGTAGCCGTGACACAATATAAATAGTTTTTGGAAGGCATACCAATTCTTATATAGCATATCAATTCTAACAATACAGAGTTCAGTATTTTATTCTCATCAATGGAAAAGTTGGAGGAAAGCAGTTGATTGAAATTCATTTTTCTTTTTTAATGCCAAGCCTATAGTTGAAGTAATATATAGCATTGTTCATTGAAGTTTTTTGCATTTGAAAAACATTATTTTTTGCTAGATGCCCCATTATTGATTTTTTTTTAAATTACCTCACACTTTACCTTTTTCTCTCTGCTACCATGGAATAAGTATTATTTGTACATATGCTAAGTAACATCATTCAAAAGATTAAGGAACAGTGGAAACAAGACCATTGAGAGTTGAAAACCTAAATAGCATAGTGCATTGTATTATTCTACAGTGGCAGATGTCAAAGTGTTCAAGTAGAGTTGTCCTTTACCCTGCCTGGTAGAATGCATCCTCTTAATATAATTGTAAATAATATTTTTTTTGCATATCATTTAAGTTACTTTATTTATTCTAAGGTGGTATATATTTTTAAACCTTTTGTTTTTGTGGTTTATGCACAAGAGAAAAAAGTGAAAAGAGAAAAGGCCATGGTGTAATGAGCCCTTGTGATCAGTATGGTAAAGTTCCTTTTAATTGTGGAATAATCATTTTGTTCAATTACTTTGCATAGAAAATCCATTGTGATAAAATTTGCGTGGGATATTCTAGTTGTGCAGTGAATTTCTGATATAATGATTTAGACATAAGAAGTCGTAACTATGATGAGAAATGACCAAATTGTTATTTATTGGCATATGATGTACATGCATATGATGATATCATGATCTTTATATTGCATCCTAAGTGGTAAATCGAAATTGAGTGATTTAAAATCTGCATGCAATTGGGTATCATGGAATTTTATCCATATGTTATAGTAAAACACATTTTCACTGCCTCAGCTTGCCTAAATGCAGTCATGCTTTTCACGGTTCTTTTGTTTTCCTTGGGAAAGAACAATTTCAGTCTAATCACATCATCATCATAGCTTGAAGGTTATTCAGATTAAATATCTGGATCTCAATTGAATCTTCTCCTTTTTTGTTGATTTTGTCAGCAGAGATCAACAGTATAAGTGAATCTCAATTTAAGGCAAAAGCCTAGTATTAACTTGAGAATTATGATATTTTGTTACCTTACTATAATGCTTTGAAAATTGCCTATGGAAAAATCTTGCGAGATGTTTAAGACAAATTTCTAATCCCTTCAATACTATGGACAACCACTCCAAAGAAATTGAAAAGGCATTCTAAAAAGGCTTTATTCCTGCATTAATGTAGCTTATTAGAATTGTCAAGGGTCTGTGAATGATTGTAGATTGACTTGTAATTTCTGTATGTGCTTTCATTCACTTCCTATTGAACCTCTATATGTGGTTTGCCATACTTGTCTCATAATTAGCAACTGGCCCTATTTGTATACCTAATTTATATGGTGATTTAAATAGTACAAGAAGGGCCTCTGCATCTCAGTACATGAACTGGTTGGAAGGGTTCCAATTACTTGTCGTTCAAAGTATATGATTATAAAAATGGACCCATTTCATGTTAGCTTAACAAAATAATGTAAAGTAATTTTCATATTTACTACCTGCAATGTGGAAATCGCATTTATGAATTTAGTCAGTTAAAAATCTAGATTTCTTAAGTATCTTAAATGATATGTAAAAAGATCCATTAATTTCCATATTTCAAGGTATGTGAATTTTTGGTAGTCAATTTGCCACTACAATATAAAAGCTATAATTTCTGGATATACTCTTATAGTAAATCAAGATGTTTGTATTAATATTGATTAATATGAATTATTTTGGTGAAAAACTTAAACCCAAGTTTAATGGTGATATTCTGATTTGAACTCTTCAGCTCTGTTTTTTACTCTTTACATGATTTAAGTACAATTGGCAAATACTATGGTCAAGAGTGTGAGAGGTGGATCTTCGAGTTGCAAATTTACAGAAAATGTGGACATTTTTATTATTGGTACTAATTTAACAATGGCTGATTATACTCTTGCTTTAAGATCAATTGGGAATAATGAACAGGAAAAATTTTTAGACAAGGTTTACTGTTTCCAGTAAATTGTCAATTTAACAATCTCAAAAAAAACGTTATTTTGGCTATCTTTCCCCCATAAATTACGCCGTTAGTTTAAATGTGTTCAATTTGATAACATATGAGCGGCCTTTTTATCCATCTTATGGTGTAATGGTGCCATTGTATCAGTGGTGATCCTATTCACAGTGATATAGGAATACTGTATTTTTAGAAATGTGACATTATGATTGACAGATGAAAGCTATTGAATTCTAGTGATGAGGATTTAAATATTATGACTGAATCATGGAAATACCATAAAAAGCAGACACTTTTGTCCACTCAATTCTATTAAAGCTGACCCTCTAAATTTTATATTCCCTGGGATTTTGTCTTTAACTCCTAGTGAAGGTAAATGAAGTTTGCAAATGCAAAATTCTCCCATTTGATTTTATATTGATGTATGATAGTTTGATACAATCTAGTACAATACATAGTGGTGTAATATAGCATTCAACATATAAGACGACAATACAACTATATTTTCATCTGTTTCAACTGTCTTTGCAATTCATTACAGCATTTCAGGGTCAGGGGATTCCTAGCAATTCTGTAAGCATGGATGCTGGAGTAGGGAATAATATTGTTTCAAGTGGGAATTGTCTCCAGCAGCCAATGATGTCTCAGGTTGGGCCAAAGCAACAGCAAAACCATCAACTGTCTCAGCCTACTCCTGCCATAGCCCCTCAAACTCAATGCACGGGGCATCAAGTTCAGGCAGTTGCTACTCAAACACCAGCTGATAAAAAAGTTGGGACGTCTCCCATTCAGATAGCTGGAGGACCAGGGCCGAAGGGTAAAAAGGCACGTTGCCATCAACAGCAGCAACAGCAATTGAGACAGCAGCAGTCTCAGCAACAGATTCAGCATTCTCAACAAAATACACAAGGGATTAGCAATGTTCAGCAACCCCAGCACTTACAGCAGCAACCCCATCAAACCAGCAATGCCTTTGGAGGAAGTGTTCCTAGCACATTTCCTGTTGAATCCGGTCCAGGTTAGTCAGTGATGTTCAATTGGACAAATTTAGTGTGTGGTGCTGGGGCATAAATACTCAGTCAACTCACTTCTCTCTGTTTTAGCTAACTATGCAGTTACTGGAAATGCAGGTCCTGGAAATCAATTTGTTGGCGGTGGAGCTGGTGGGGCTCCATGCCAGCAAGCCCCTTTTTCATGCATGGACGTAGATTCTGAAACAGATTCCAATCACGACACAGCATTAACATTAGCGTGCGCTGGTGGGCACGATGAGTTAGTGGAACTTCTTCTCTCCAGAGGAGCAGACATAGGTGAGTTGTACAGGAAATGTGTTCACAATGACTTAGTGTGAACCAGTACTCATTGCATAATAAATTGAAACCACTGCCTTATCTTACCAAGCTTAATGAAGAAGAGTTAAGTAAATCTGCAATTATCTGCAGAGTAAATGTGGGTGAACAGAATCAAAGGAATACAGTTTAGGGACATTTTAAATGGTGTGTGAGTTTCAATCATGACCAGCTTAAAGAGGATTCACCCAAAGCCATGAGAAGCATTGCTGTGGAATACTCAATGCTTGAATTTTTCGGTAGTTAATGCATTTCACCAAGCTCACTGGTTCAGCTTGAGAAATAGTTATCAAATATGTAGTTGCATGCATAAGGTAGAGGTAAATTTTCACTTGTGAGGAATTAATTATACGGGTCGTGGGGACTCGAGTTAATTTGGGATGTGTGTGGTTTTCACTTAAAGCAATTCATTTAAGAAATTCTCATTTTTTTTATTGTTTAAGTATCCAAGGTTACCTTTTATACAGTAGTAATGTTTTCTCCCTTATTCCAGAGCATAGAGATAAAAAAGGGTTTACTCCATTAATACTGGCGGCTACAGCTGGCCATGAAAAAGTGGTTGATGCCCTTCTAAAACATGGTGCTGACATAGAAGCACAGTCAGAAAGGACTAAGGACACCCCTTTATCTTTGGCATGCTCAGGCGGTAGATTTGAGGTTTGTATAGAAATGTATCCTCAATAAACCTAAATGATTATGCACATGATGATATTTTATTTTCAGGCCAATTTAGAAGTAAGCCAAAATGAATAATGCAAGCCTGTTTCTCTTGTAGGTGGTGGACCTCTTACTTAATCGTGGGGCAAACAAAGAACATAGAAATGTTTCAGATTATACCCCATTAAGTTTAGCTGCATCAGGCGGTTATATTAATATAATCAAAATGCTGTTAGCTCATGGGGCTGAAATCAATTCTCGGACTGGAAGTAAACTAGGAATATCTCCGCTAATGTTAGCCTCAATGAACGGTCACACAGGTAAGATTGTATGGAAACATACTTAAATATTAAGTTAAATTAAATATGAATGTGAATTAATAGTGCAGAGTTTTTATGCGTGAAATATTTTCAACAGCATCAGTAAAGCTGCTCCTTGATATGGGCAGTGATATCAACGCTCAGATTGAGACCAATAGGAATACAGCACTAACTCTTGCATGCTTTCAAGGAAGGCATGAAGTAGTCTCTCTACTCTTAGACAGGAAAGCAAATGTGGAGCATCGTGCCAAGGTCAGTATCTAATGTACCGTAGTTTCATTTATATTGTTGTAATTATTTTTGATCTATGGTAAAAATATTTTTGAACATCAAGTAGTACACACTATTTCAACCACTGCAATTGCTATTTTTCTTTATCCAGTATGTCTTATTACAGGATATACATCATAAAGACACTATTTCAATGTCAAAGTATCACAATGTAAATGCACAAAGTATTTACGTTATAATGTATTTGTATTTCTATAAAAATTGTGGTCTTGGGTTGTCATTTTAAAATGGTAATTTATACCATTATCATAATAAATTCCCATAAGTAAAGCAAGTTTGGTTTTTAGAGCTTATTCTAAAAGCGTTGGACTATATTCAAGTCAGTTCTATAGATGGTATGTCAAAATGAATTTCCTTTTTTCTTGTTTATTCAACCACACTCGGAATTAGACTGGACTTACACCACTGATGGAAGCAGCAAGTGGAGGTTTTGTCGAAGTTGGAAGGGTGCTATTAGACAAGGGGGCTGATGTGAATGCACCTCCTGTTCCATCATCCAGAGATACAGCACTAACCATTGCAGCTGATAAGGGCCATGCCAGATTTGTAGAGCTGCTTCTGTCAAGGTGATGCTTGGTTAATGCACTTCTTTTAGTAAAAAAAATGAAGTGCCTCATTTGCTAATTAATATTTTGATTTCTCTAAACAGGGGTGCTCAGGTAGAAGTAAAAAACAAGAAAGGAAATTCCCCCCTTTGGTTAGCTGCCAATGGAGGACACCTGAGTGTTGTGGAATTGTTGTATGGTGCTGGGGCAGATATTGATTCTCAGGATAATCGGAAGGTATTAAGTGATACAGAAAATGATTCGAAGAGTGGCGCAATCAAGTAAAATTGTAAATTCTCTAATGATTTAAACATCAATTTTTTCTCCACAGGTATCCTGCTTGATGGCAGCATTCCGAAAAGGCCATTTGAAAGTTGTGAAGTGGATGGTGTCACATGTGGCTCAATATCCAAATGACCAAGAAATGACCAGATACGTTGCAACTATTAGCGATAAGGTTTGTTTGATATCCATTCACATTTGACACGCATTTGAAGCACATTTCAATTAAATTTGAATGGATTTGGGAAGGATTCTTTGAAGCAATTAAATTTATATAGACTTGGCTATTTAATTAGGAAGCTGTTAACCATGATTAAAACTCATTTGTCCTTCATGGTTTCAATTCTGAGATTCCAATAACATTAATGAAGATTTTTAAATGGTATACTGTAAAACTAATTAACTTCAAAATTTAAGCTACCAAAAATAGCAGACTTCCAAATGTTTAGGTTCAGAGTACAGGAATTAAAAAAATTGTAATTTTTATGATCCATTATTTTTGGGTAGCTTAATTGCAATTTACCTTGATCGGTCCATTAAAATGCACAGAATACTTAATTGTCATGTTAGCATTCTATATTTTTTTATTGCTGTGTTTTGGAAGGAAGGACCTTGTCATTAGTATTTAGTAAAAATGTCAGCATAAATACTAGCTATTGGTGTTAAGCAGCGTGCCATAACCTTCTGCCCACTAATCCAATAAAACAAATTATCAAAACTAATGTTTGTAGGTGGGGTACCCTATGTATTTTTTAGTTGCTTTGAGCACAATTTCAAAAATATTTCTCCAATTTTTCCATATTGTTTTTCTCTCATTTTTGTTAAAACATGCCAAGTAGGTGAGCATGCTTATTTAGATTGTGATACTGCTTTCAATAATGCTATAGAAATGTCATGAGAATGTATAGAGCATTCCATATTAGCCCTTTCTCTTGGTTAGGGTTTATGATTGGTGTCTTCCCATTGTATCTCGCAGTGCTATCATTTTTTTAAATATTAAAAAAAAAATTATATATAACCTGCGAGCCACCGCTAGGGTGTGTGACTGGGGGCTGACCTGTTGACATCCTTACTGTTCTTGCTGGAGGAGAATTTGAATATGCATTTTACTGAAACAAACTTGACATTTTAAAATTAGATCTACTGGGCTTGGAAGGAAATTTCAATTTTGAAAGCTCTTAATTTTGGTTTGGAAATGCCCACGAGTCCTTGTTTCACTGTTTTATTTAAAATTTAGCATTGGGAAAGTAATGAATATGACATTTTTTTCAGGAGCTTCTGGAGAAGGCACAAGAGTGCACAAAAGTAATCTATGCGGCTAAAGCTCAGCAAGCTGCAAAAGCTAACAAAAATGCATCTAGTTTACTAGCTGAGCTGGACAAAGAGAAAGACAGGGAAGAATCTAAGAGGGCAGCTGCGGCGAGGAGAAGAGAAAGGAAGAAGAAGAAGAAGTTTGAAAAGAAAAAACAACTGGAAGAGAAGAAGGCAGATGCCCTCTCAGATGACAAGGAGAATGCCAAAGCAGACGAAGATTTGGATGAAAAGGGCGATGAGGAAGATGAGGAAAGAGGTGAGTGTTTGTTGTGAAGGGCAGTTTAGAGAGTAAGTCATATTCTAGGGAGAATGAATCTAAAGTCAAATAAAAAGTTCCTCAATTTGCACCCACATGTTGATTCAAAATAAAAAGTTTTAATATCTTGTGAGACTTCTTTACTTTAAGAAACTTAAGGGATTGTGGTTTTCTCAGATTTAAAAGAATTTATTCAAATATGGCGTTTCATTTGTCGGTGTTATTATTTGGTCCCATGGATACGTTTAAAAAAATATTTTCAATCAAGGAGTGCATGTGTGCATGATAATTTATTTTTGTTTGATTCTTTTCAAGACAGCCTTATGCCGGCCATTTCCATAATCATTATTTTGTATTTAGGTGTTTTTATCATGCAGCGCTTCAACTTTAATTAGTAAACAGTGCAGTAATATTATGATACAGAGACAAATACAAAAAATAAAGTTCTTTTTGAGAGTTAAAATCCCACGACACTGTTCTATGATTTTACTAAAAATCCAAAAGACAACCTTTTAATTAAATTGTTATACATATCTAGTGTTTCAATTTCTATCAAGTTAAACCATTCCCATCAAACGAGCAATTCACCTGATACTCAAGTCATGGGTTTAGGTTAAAAAGAGATTTATGGGTCTCATGCAATTTTGTAAAATTGAATCATTAATTGCCGATCCAAAAATCTATTGATTAAATTTTTTATCTGGAAGAGGAAGAATTATTTTGAATTTCTCATAAGTTTCATAACACATTTTTATACCGATGTTGATTGTTATTCGACTCGCCAATTTTATTCACATGATCTTTCTTTCCATGGTACGATGGGGTTAATAATACATTTTCAATATCATTTCTTAAAGCCATACTTCCAATTTTTGCAAGAGACTTAACCTGTAGTTTAAACTTTGCTCTGTTCGTGATTCTCAACCTAGCACCTCTTATAATTTAGATCCACTATTCAGTCTAATGAAGCAATCAATCCAACTTAATGAGGATCGATTATGCCAGCAGTATATTTTAAATGAGGCTTGACTAACAAAAGATAAAATTGATCTTTAAACCTTCTCATTTTATTTCCCCTGTACTTTTCTAATTATATCATCACATCTCTTGTCAGTAGTTTCTGTGTATCCTTATTACGTGGGTTGAATGTTCAGCTACTGACTGGAAGATCCAAGTTCTGGTAGGTGGTGGTTTTTTGGGCAACTCGACTAAAAAATCCAAGTGATTTCATTTTATAGTTATAAATTATATTGGGAACTAAATGGTGGCACAGGGAAAGCAACTGAACCCCTTACCCTGAATGTGTCAATTTCATATAGCTTGGGACTTAAGTCAGGCTGGGCTCCACCATCAATTCTCAAAACCAGCCTTCAGGTTTACTCGGAGCATCAATGCCTATTTAATGTTTTATTCCATTGTCATCTATGCATTTTCAACAGTTCATAAAAAATTTGAGACTAAGGATGATTTCAATTGCTTTCAGAAATTTCCTCGTTGAAACTATTGAACAGATTGGGTTTTTTTTATGAATAGCTAGGAAAAATAATGAAGCTTAGAGAATAATATTTAGAATATGGCCTTACTGTATGCATGAACCTTTCACAAGCCGAAATTTTAGGCAGGGAATGTCATTTCATATGATCAGGTGTTTTGAATGCAGAAATGTTCCTTCTCCTATTAAATCAGTGTTACATAACTTAAAAAATTTTCAATACACATTTTTATTTTTCCCAGCAAAAATGAAGGTTGCTGATTATTTGTAGTTTTGTTTTGAGTGTTTGTCAGGCGTATTTAATCTATGCCATAACGAAACCTAGGTAGTAATGAAAGTGGTTTATGTGGAAAGGCGAAGTATTTTAAATTTAATTTCAATATGAAGAATTTCCACCAAGTGACGCCAGAAACTGTTTCGTTTATTAAGGAGTTATGATTGTTAAATTAAACCTCATTACCTATTGGCATTCTTAACCAAGTGTCCATTGCATAAAGAATCATCTTAGGGTACATTTCAATCTACCTCTATAACAATTCAGTCTCATTTATGCGCTCCTTTCACATTTACCTGCCAAGAGTAAGCCGCTCTCGACAGCTCTACTAATGCACTAGTATTTTTGTACTTAAGGATGGTAATAATCATTATAAATTACTTCAGTGTTAGTTAATTCATCAGTATGGATGGAAGGGAGAATATAAGGACTATCCCTATTTTACTACATATATTGTACATTTTTAATGGCTTATAATGTGACAGGGCTTTGGTGAACTTTCTAAGTATAAAAATAAAATGGTTCAGTTAATAGTCTGTGGGTTCATCATGTGAATGTAATAAGTTTATTTTATACATTTCTCAATGCTTGGAAATGTACTATTGCCTGTAATTGACCATGTCTTACTATGGACTAATGACATATGCAAAAGGCAGCCCAGCATGAAATGTGCAAAGCATCCTTGTTCTTGATGGAAATGGCAGCATTTGCATGGTAGAGGTGTGCTTAAATGTAGGAAGGGCCCAGTTAACTTGAAAATAAAATCTTATTATTTTCTCTTTTTCCTCAGGATTGTCAGAGCCATCTAATCGAGATGACTCGAGGGATGCCCCAGCAGAGCCCACTCACTCAGGGCGTGGAAATGATGGCAATGAGAAGGAAGAAGGTGACAGTGGCATTGATGCTAACAGCCAAGGTAGTTGCAGCAGTGGAGACACCAAGGGTAATGAAAAGAAAGATAAGGACAAGAAAAAGAAGAAGCCATGCAGTCCTGCAGGGAACAAAGAACGAGTTGAGGATATTGAAGTGGAAGATGATATAGATGTCGGCAGTAGTGAGGGAGCAATGGCTGCAGCTGATGGAGATCTTACTCCCTCGGCTCCTGCTACAAGAACAGTGGTGCCAACTACGTCCCTCCCAGTGACTGTTACTCAGAGAAGGGCCCTGGTGCCCAATCGTCCCAATTCTGCACGACTTGCAAAGGCTGAACACCATAGGACTCAGGGGAATGACAGAGCCAACCGTGATTTAACTGTTGGGGAAAATTCTGGCTCTAATTCAGATCTGTCATTGAATGCCAATGATCAGGGGGTATCGCGATCAGGGTCTCGTGTAATGGATAGCCTTAATTGTAACTCCAATATTCGTGGACGATTGGCCTATGAGTCTTCCCGGCATCCTGCTGAAAGGGAAGATTTTGAAGCGACTGGGAATGAGACCTACATACCTGCCAAAGGAAAGAAGAGCCTCTGCAATTATGTGTAAGTAAAAGATAGGTAATATTTTGAATGGGTCGGGTGTTGCTAAAATTTTAACACTCTTACTGGTTCTCTCATAAGACTGAAATGTGTATGGGGGCTCACAGTGTAGTGTAACAGCAGAGGCCATGACCGTGCATTGAGAACATATGGCAAAAAAAGCTGGGAATGATGTGATCTGTGATCTCAGATTGTGTTGAAATATCATCTTTAATTCTGAAATATGGAATGAATTGCAATATCCTAAGTACTGAAATCTGTTTTCTTGGTTTTTCTTTATAAAAGCTTTCAAGATGGAATTTATTGCTGTGAAACAAATGAGAGAATGCCTAAATGAGACTTCCTACCCCTTAAAAAATTATTGTTTAAAAAAAATGTATATATATGTAATATACTACCTTGAACAAAAAGTTCCCGGAATAACCACCGTGTGGCGCTCCCATCGTTCCGATTTGAGTTCTGTTTTTTTTGTTAAATTGGTACATCTGTTGTTGATATTCCCTTTAAATCTTAGTGTCATAACTTGACATTTGCAAAAGTTATGTAGCCAAGAGTACATCTATCTCTGTGTGTGTTGGCGATTTTTTACAATTTCAGAAATGGATTTAAATTTGCAACAACGAACTTGTATTAAATTTTGCGTAAAAAACGGATTTAGTGGCGCACGGACGTTGGAAATGTTGGAAAGGTGTTTCGGCAACGATTCTCTAAAAAAAACGGTCGTTTACCAGTGGCACGAGTGGTTCAGAAGTGGTCGTGAGTCAATCGAAGATGATGAACGCAGTGGCAGACCATCGACATCGAAAGTCGGTGAAAAAATTGATAAAGTAAAAGAAATGTTGGTCAATAACCGCAAATTAACCATCAGAGAAATAGCGGAGGACTTGAACATTGCCTATGGATTTGCCCAAGACATTGTGGTTAATGATTTGGGTTTCCGTCGTGTAGCAGCAAACTTGGTGCCAAAAGACCTCAATTTCATGCAAAAAAGAGACCGTGTTGACGTCGCAAAAGACATGATTTGCGAGGCTGAATCCGATCCCACATTCATCAAAAGGATCATTACTGGAGACGAGACGTGGGTTTATGAGTACGACACGCAATCCAGACATCAGGCAAGTGAATGGCGTTCACCAAATGAGCCGAGACCAAAAAAACCACGTCGTTTTCAGTCAAAAAAGAAGGCAATGCTGACGGTTTTCATGGATTACAACGGTGTAGTGCATCATGAATTTTTGCCAGAAGGCCAGACAGTAAACAAAGAGTATTATTTGGGCGTTATGAGACGTTTGCGTGAAGCAATTCGCCGAAAGAGACCAGAAATGTGGGCAGAAAACTCGTGGATTTTGCACCATGATAACGCACCGTCGCACAGTGCTATCATTATTCGTAATTTTTTGACGAAAAATGCAACAAATACCATCCAACAGCCACCGAATTCACCTGATTTGGCTCCCTGTGACTTCTTTCTGTTCAATCGAGTTAAAAAACCATTACGGGGAACGCGTTTTAGCAGCCGAGAGGAAGTAATGGAAAAATCGCAGGAAGCACTGATGGACATACCGAAAACCGACCGTAACTTTTGCAAATGTCAAGTTATGACACTAAGATTTAAAGGGAATATCAACAACAGATGTACCAATTTAACAAAAAAAACAGAACTCAAATCGGAACGATGGGAGCGCCACACGGTGGTTATTCCGGGAACTTTTTGATCAAGGTAGTATATATACATTATATATATATGTAAATATGTATATATATATATATATATATATATATATATATATATTACCTCATTTATTTCCTAATGAGATTCATGTTGTAATTTTATTAAGAATCCAAACATAATGAACTTCTCAATCTGTTAATTACGAAAAAATGTATTTAAGTCAGAATTTAACATATCTGTCCAATTAGAAGGTGACCTCCAAAAAATCACCATCATATTTTGGATTATATTATTTTTGAAGAGATTGTGCTGAAGCATTCTATGCAGGGCCAACCTTGAATGTATTATACATTGCATTTCTACAAAAGTAACTTGAGAACTAGTGGTAGTTATGACCTCCTAGGTATGTTATTTTGAACAATTATACCATTATTGTAATCACCCAAACCCAAGGGAAGTTATGAATGATATCTGCCAATTCCTCTGTTATTGATTTATGGTAGACTGCCCTAAGATATACAACACTTACACCACCCTCCAAAACGGCTGTCTCCTGAGAGATTATTTTTTTTCTGAAGCTTTTCTATAGCAGGAGGGCTCGTGTATAAAAGTATTGAAGATTCTCTGCGGTTGCCCTTTGACTACTTGATTTTAATTTTGCCGTGCCATTACATTCCTTTAAAACCACATCTTATGGCACTCTAGTATGGGTGAAATAACCATTGCCATTGCTTTGTGTCATCCTATCTTTCCACATCACTGTTACACCACATCTGCATACCTTACATTAGGGAATGGCTTGTGAATACAATCAATCTGATTTTTCAAAAGTGGTGTTGTTCATAGTTTTCTATCGCCCCTCATTTAATAAATGAGATTCAGGTATTTAAAGGAGTGCTTTTTTGTTCCTTTTCAGCTAAGTTACATTCCCTTGTTAGGTCATATCTCTATAATTATGTTTTTGCTATTGGAATCCAAATATTTGAGACTTAAAATCCAGCATCAAATTCTTGAAACTCCTCTTTAATTAATGAACTGAATGTAAATAGAATCTGGGAAAATATGTATAAAAATAGTTATTCAAATAAAACTAATTGAAACTTCATTAAAATTAATTGAAAAATAATGTTAAGTATTATTTTTAACGATGCAATTCATGGCCCTGCTAAATTGAAAACATTTTGTTTGAGGCTAAAATTTAAGTCTGTGAGTGATCTTTACATTACGAAGCACAAGAAAAAACATGACCTTATATTCAGGCAAACATGGCATATGTAATTTAACCTGTGAAAGTAAATATTTGACTAATTGATAATAGTTTACTATATAATAGGTATTGTGGTTCAAGGAGGTATGGTTCAGCAAATGATATGAGCTTCTGCTCTGCTGTTGACTTTGAAACAGTAGTTTATATACTTTAATTATATCTCTTTCACAGCCATTTTGGCGAAGGAGAGGCTACCAACCGTGAAGCTAATGTGAGCAAGATGACTAATTCCACATCTACACTGACTAGTCCGAAGCAGGGTGGGAAAAGAGAAGAAGGGTGGAAAGAGGTGGTTCGAAAGTAAGTTTTCGTGCAAGTAGCAGTATGCCATTTAAATTATATGCTGTATAGAATAAGCGTTGTTGTCCAAATGATATATGATAATAAATGGAAAGGAAGAAGCTAATCAAAGCATATCCTATGAATTTTCTGTGAATAGCATGATCAGTAAATATTCTGCATTCCATGTGCCGTAAAAGGGTATATGCAGTAAATTTATTTTGTTTTGTCTTGAAATAGCTCGTGTGTGCGTTCCAAGAAAGTGTCAGTGCCATCAACAGCCATAAGCCGTGTAATTGGCCGGGGTGGAAGCAATATCAATGCAATTAGAGCTGCAACCTCTGCTCACATTGAGGTGGAAAAGCAGAACAAAGGTCAAGGAGAGAGAGTCATCACCATCAAGTAAGTGAATACTTACGTTATTAATGATTTATTTGACATGCCTTGAATGCATATGAAAGAGTTATTTATAAAATTCATTGCCGTTTGCCTTTAGCCTGGCCTGCTGTTTGCCTTTTGTCTAATTATTTGCCTGTTGCCCTTCATAAATAACACCATTTATATTTCTGATTTGAGATCTTAGAAATCTATTATGGGAAATTTTCAAGATTAAATAATAATGATAATAATATTTATTGATTGTTTAGCCAACAGTGTGTAGAATTGATCTCGTTAAGAAATTGTACAGAAATATTTAAAAGAAATCTTGCATACAATAATCAAATACATGACTCACAGGTACAGGAATCAGGTATCAAGAAGGAGCGTAGTTCAGCCTCTGCAACGTAGAAAAACCAATGAGAAGTTATTATTAAGTTAAATAAGGAAGAAGCCAGGTGTACATAATAGACATTAACATTACATATAACATCTGATGACACAGTGTATCTTATGTTTTTAAATTAAAGATAAAGCTCAGCTTAGCTTTGAGCATACATTTTGTGCATGGCTATCAGTAGTTAGTTTTTATCTAGGGGAAGGCCTAAAAGTTTTATTGATATATTCCAAGTTTCTACTTCTCGTAACCACTGGAAAACTTATTGGTTTTTGAGTAATTAGCAAAGAGTTAATTTTTTTTCTTTGAATTTGGTAAAATAAGACAAGGTATTTTGTTGAAAGAAGAGAATCCACACCAAATCATTTGAGAAAAGCTTTGATGCAAATTTTAAAATTGCTGTTGCACATTGCACAAAGAATGATGAATAGGTGATAAAAAAACCATAAACACAGTAATCAACCCGAAGGCCGTTTTGGTAGGTGATGGTGGAGTTCACCTAGTACTGAGCCCGACGGCATGTGAAATACACACATCAGGGTAGGGGGGCCAGTTCCTTTCCCTGTGGCGGTTATAGTTTCCCAGGAAGATCTGGTACCCGAAAAATCACATAACTTGGGTGAAGCTGCAGGTGCCCAGGGTGCCTTGCCCGGGAATCGAACCCGGGACCCTCCGGTCAGCAGTCAAACGCTCTACCCCCTGGACTACCACGACCCAGGAATAGGTGATATGAGGGAAAATTTTTTTTATGTTACAGAGATACTTAGCACTATGTAGGCTCTACAGAGAACCTATAATTGTTTTTTTTTAAGATCTCAAACTTTAAATTTTGTGTTGTGACAAGATTTTGTTACCCAATTGACATAATTTTGCATATTGAGTTACTAACTCCTTGTAGAAGATAGCAATTGTCTTTGCTGTTATACATTTTAGTTCATGTAGACACTTTCCAGGCATTATTGGTAATTTCATGTTTTTTAGGCCAATTATAATTCAATGATTGTATTTGATGCAGTGTTATAGTATATTTCATTGAAGTTCTTTTAACTATTTCACTCTGTCAATCTGTGAAATATAATTTTTATGACCATAATTTCAAAATGTTTGATTTTTATTAAAATTCATTATTTTTCTCCAATCAACCATGCCAGACAAAATGGAATGTATCTATTATCCAAGTCATGGCTTTTTTAAAGAAGACCATATGAAAACGTTTTTGTTTAATTCATTTTTATAAACACTTCACTCCAGAGGAAAAAGCAGTGATTGAAAAATGTGGTGCAGAGAAGGAAAATTTAATCTTTTTGTTGCAAAACTGTTAATCTCATTAGAGTATTAAATTTAAGGTCTTGTAATTGAATTCAAAGTTTACTCAAAGTCTTAGGGTCCAGAAATCAGGAGGGGCAATAGTCTGAGAAATACAGTGTAATTGATGGTATGCCTTTATTTCCATTTCCAGGGGATCGGCAGATGCTACTCGGCAGGCCCATGCACTAATCACAGCTCTGGTGAAGGACCCTGAGGCTGATTTGCAGTTGATATTACCAGGGGCGTCATCTGTAGGGATGTTTACATATTCAGTGGCTAAAGTGTCGTCTGGACCAGGATTAGCACATACTATAACATGGTGTCATGATCCCAAAGCTACCTCTGTTGCAAATGCGGTAAGCATGAATTTATATACATCTTATTCTACAAGTATTAATGGTCATAATAAGTATTGTAGTATACTTATTACAGCTGTAGGAGTTTTCATTTTATTTTATTAGATTTAATTGTTAATGTACAATTAACCCTCACTAATCCAGACTGTCTTGAGCTAGGGGATGTGTGGATGAAACAAAATCGCATTTATCAGGATTTTTGCGGTAATAAACTCAAGAGACATTATCCTCCTCTAAATCTTTGCACTGTTGATGGCCAGTGACTTCTAATGATTCTACATGCCACATTATAGTACCAAAGTGCAAGAAAATGCTATTTAAATATGAAATTAATTTATTTAAATAAAATATAGCACCCATTTCCTCTGAAATTTAAGTCCAATTTATTTCCATTTCCATGGTTGCTACTTTTCTCCAGCATATTTTCATATTTTTACCACATAAGGCATAGAAAATGATTGCCTATATTGCAAAAATTGATAATAAAACTGTTTTGAGCAAGTAATAAGCAATAAAGGTTTAATATTTCCTTGACAGTACTCCCTAAAAAATTCCTGAATAAATCATAATTTTATTCAATCTGGGCATTTAGTTTCATCTCACTTGTGTTGCTGCTGTGAAACGTAGCTTGTATATGCATTGAGCTGATGGGATTGGCTCTCTGCTCAAACATTGTATCTCTTGCAGTAAACTTGGAGTCTACGGGCACTCAACTGTTATTAGTTTGTAAGTGTCCTTCAGTGTGTAATGCATTCCTTTCCCTCAATTGAGCATATCTGCTTACACACACTGAAAATAATTGTTACATAGGATGTTAAAATGAGAATTACCCCATGGGTTCAAAAGAGTTATAAATTTCAAATGCATTACACTTCAGAACACTGCAACTGGGTAGCTGAAAGGCATTTAGGCCAAGTTCCAACTGAGAAGGTGATATGAGATTATAGGGAGCTGGAAATTGATTTAGTTTATAGAGATAAGAGTAAAAAATATGTCACTATTTTGATATGCTCCTAAATGGCCAAAGCTTGAGGAACATGCTATGAACTGGATTACTGTTTTTACAAAAATGATTTTAATTGAAACAAGAAAATTAGCAATAGGTATGTCTATTACCGATTTTCCTGGGAAAATGTTATGGTGATGGGGGTTCATGAAGAGAAAATACCTCTGAATGTATACCAGAACTACAAATGGGACAAAATCTGCCACTTGAAAACAAAAGAAAGGTTATAAAATTCCACTCTAGTGATAACAGCATGTATAATTTTAGTAGCAATGATGATGAATATCTGGGATTCCATGAGGAATAAATATTTATGTAGTTTCTAATTTTTCATGTAACAATTCCTATTTCTTCCAATAAAGTGTTAGCATTAAAATACTTTCAGGTCTAATCCATGAATTTTTGTAAATACTAAATTGAAAATTCATAGTGTATCTTATTTTGCCGGTCTTATTTCTTATGGACTGGGACATACTGTATGTTTCATGTAGCAATAGTTAAATAATAAATTCAATTATACAGCTGGCATATTATACGAAACATTATAATTATTTAAAATGGTATTCCAATAGCTTATAAGCTAGGCATTTTTGGCAAAGCATAGCAGTGCTGCATTTTGCTATAATCCACCTGTGGCACACGGCCAGACTCCGAATTATATGAAAGTCCAAATAAGCATGGTCCAGACTAGTGAGGGTTTATTGTATTCTACAATAAATTTTATTTAAAAATAGGACGAATATAATAATAATCAAAGCAAAAAATGAAATAAATGAAATTTTATGATAAATGTTGTTTAGGAATATTTTGAGGTGTGTATTTCCAACCTATGCAAGCAAAGGGATGTATTTAATATTTTTTCAAAGCTTAATGCATTTCATGTTTATTCATTATTTTATGTTTATTATTTATTCTGATAATTGTTATAAATGGATTTTATGTTGAGAATTATTACAGTAAGTAATTGAAAACTGATAAACACCAAGATCTGCTGCTTTCCCAGCGTATTTGCTTGATGAAGTTTTCTCAGGTCTTCCACCAGGTCAGGGGTTCCATATTGTCTGACATTTCAATGCTCGACTCGTGCGTCATCCTGAGGACAAGGCACAAGTCAAGCATCGAAACGTTGGCCTATATAAAACCCCTGACCTGGTGGAAGACCTGAGAAAACTTCATCATGATAATCTCCAAGATTATGAGCATTTAATTAATTTAATTAAGTATTTGGTGTTAAAAAAATTATTGAAGGCTTATTTCTTTTTTAATGTACAGAAATTTTTTTTGATGAAACATCAATTTTAGTTTTCAGTCTCCTTTCTCTTTAAAAAAAACTCTTATACTGGTCGCAGTCCAATTCAATAAAATATTTATGCTGTTAAAGCAAACCTCTTTTACTGCCAAAATGAAAAAAAAATTATTTAGTTGGATTGCTCTAGCGTGATGTTGTGCTCTCCACAGCACTGACTGCAGTGACCCTATCACAATGGAATATTCTCTGATCCTTTCTATCATCAAGCCTGTGTATTTTTCAATGGAGGTCAATGCCACCCATCCCAGCAGCAGAAAGATAAACAGCCTCTGCATCAAAATAGAAGAGCTTTTCCAGCATGGTTGATCGGTATATTATGTCTTTGGAAACAGCGAATGAGTGAAATGACCATACCCTTGCTCATTATTCATTCCTAAGTTTGCATTGCCGAGTTCTAGTTCATTATAAATTCTCAATCTTCACCTTCTACTTGGGTTCCAATGAGGTGGCACTTCTAGCTGTTGTGGCAAGTGTCAATTCATGGTCAGGTTGATTCTGTTGCTGGATGGTCACTTGACAATTTATGTCTTTATTGTAGTGAATTTTACTCCAGGGTGTTTGAAGTAGTGACGGCGAAAAATGTTAGCATCTTAATGTAAGGAAAATATCTGATATGACCTTATAGTTTAAGAAAGAAAAGTGGTCAGAGGCCAGAAGGCTTGTTATGTTAAAAGCGGCAGAATAAGTGGTTGATGGTGAGTTACCCTCAAGCTTACAGTCTCACGAAATGGGGGACGAGGACTGAGAAATCCTTAACCAATGGGTAAATCAACTAGCAAAGCAATGTGCTTGGCAGCTTGCAAAAATTCATGCCATTAGGGTTACCTGCATATCAAGTTAAGCTAAATATTTGTATCCAGTCTTATCTTTTCATCTAGGTTATTGAAACTTCACATTTTGGCCCATGTTGCCGTTAAAGGTAATATTTAAGATGCCAATTGCATTCCTGTGAGTCTTGCTAGATTTTGGACTATTGTAGTAATACCTCAGCCATCAGAATACCGCAAAAATTCAAACATTAATACCATGCAATGGGCTCTTCATATTATGTGAGAGTATTTATTATACTTTCTGAAATATGCACAACAGTGCGTGCCTTCCTACAGTTCTTCTGGTGAGGGGACAAGCTTTTTATCATTCATATTTAGACCTAGAGAAGAGTAGGACTCTAATCTTCATACTAAAGTCATTTCAGTGTTCCTCTTCCTTTTATTCAGCCCGGACGTCGAGGGATCTGGGTTTGCATCCCATTATATAATGTTTACTGTCTGACATTGTTGCAAACTCCTCTTGTGTGGTCATGTATAACTTTCACTTCCCGATTACCCTGCCACAAGAGCTAAATCACCAATTCTGACTTGTTCCTCTACCATGCACATTAACCAGGGGTGGAATAAAATATGTGCCCCTGGGTAGGCAATAAGCTGACGTGGGTCTTTCTTTGAGCCCTCTCTTAATCTCCTTGAGGGACACCTGCTTTCAGTTGGACTGCCAACTGCGTGATGCACCTAATATTTTAAATATTTCATATTTGAAAAATTCATCATAGGTATCGATATTTAGTAGGAGTTTTTACGGGAGGCGATTGACAGCTGAGGTCATTTGTGCCATTAGGGATGGATGGGAATGTAGGAATGGTGGGGAGGGAAACCCAGTGTCGGCATTAGCCTACTCTTAACGTAAGGTTCCATGGGGTCCGCAGTTTAATGTCCCATCTGAAGGATGGTTTACTCTCACCAAGTGCTCTCCAAAAAGCATCTCAAGTAGGGATCAGGAAACCACTGAAAAATATCCATCATCTCCAGGATTTGAACCCGGGCCCTCTGGGTGGGAAGCCAGTACACTAGCCAATGCAACATCCTGATCCCCATAGGTGTCGATTCAATGTTCGGTAACTTCTTCCATTCATGTCTTCTCCTTAACATTTATGCCTAATGCCACAATTTTGTATTTGTAGGCCTTATGCCACAATTCAAATGTACCTTAATGATTATTTAGAAATATGGAATTCTTAAAACTTAAATGATGTCAAAACAAGCATTTCTTCTTCTAATTGAGCATGCATTGCTCATGTTTTTTTAGTAATTGAACATTATTACATTTGGCATTGGGTATTTTGAATAAGTGACCCACTGATTTGTATCTCTTTCTTTTTCAAGGCACTCACAAAAGTGAAGCCATCTAGTGGACCGGGAAAGGGACCGACTTCTGGAGCAGTCAGCCTTGCAAGCTCATCCCTTCCGAGGACAATGAATTCAGTTGGTGAGTGAAATGTTTCTCCCTAGTATGATGGGCTTTCACGTTACTAATTAGATAATAGCAATGATTTGGAATGCCAGTTAGTTTCATCTACTGAAAGCCCATCTGGTTTTAAGTTAGCATTATTCTGGTAATATTTATCAGCTGGTATCAATAACAAGTATCAATGTTTTGGATATTTTGTTCTATAATTTCAGAAGTGGCAATAAAAAATTGTTGAAAATACACTCTGAATATGTTTCCCTAACTCTTTTTTGTGCTAACATTAGTATAATGATATCACCTGAGAGGTCCATGTCCAAGTATTTTTTGGGGTCTTTTAAATTAGATGATTTTATCATTATAACTTTGCATTTTGTGTTTTTGTTGTGGCTAGCTGCACTCTGATTCCGGTGTGTTTTGGAATCTTTTGAATGGGTATTTTCAAAAAATCCAACAGTAGCTGAGTGGTTTAAATAGTATTCTGCTTAAATGTGCCAAAAGTGAAAAGAATCTTTCTTCTTGTTTATTCAGCAAGCTGATTGATGAGCATTACCTCTAATATTGTTGACTAGTAATGTTTTAATCTTACTTATGTAAAGGTAAAATGATATATTACAATATTAAAGTGCCAATTGCATCAAGCATATGTTGATTGGTGAGTTTTGTCATGATGCTTGACCAACTTTTAGTTTAGTCATTAGCGGCTTCCTCCAGAAATGATATAAATTGGTTTTCAACTTAAACAAAGACCCTAACAGTAGGTCATAACACTGGCCAATATTTAATTGAATAGCATCCTCAGTACTCTCAACTGACCATAAAGAAGATGGTTCAAACTTGAAACAAAGTAAAAATTAAGCAGGAAATTTTACAGTGTTAGTCAATAAAAATAATCATTGGAAGGGAATTTTCAGAAGTGAAGTTGCAGATTTTACCTTAGTCAACTATGTATGTTAAATAGATCTTAATTTGTTAATGCAGCTCACAATATATTCATAAATCTTTTGCAAACCTTTAACATTACCTAACCCTTTTAAGTACATATTATTGTCACGTGGTTGGCGGCCGCGGCATCATTGGTGGGAGCATAGCACAGAATGAGAGAGTCATATTCGGTTTATGAGTCTTTATTTAACCCTTTCCAAGCAATGGGGTTCGGGCACCAGGGAGTAGGGACAAGCGAGCGGGGCAAGGCTGGGCGTCTCTGGTGTGGTCGTAGGCTTGACCGATGGACTCAGAGACAGGGTATCGGGTGAGGAATGGGTAAGGAATGGGGTCCATCTCCAGGATCGTCTCGCTTTATAAAGCATCGTGCCTTTGGGGGGAGGGATGACTTCAAAGTAGCTACATTGTAGCAACAAGGGAATTGGGTAGCGGACATTGTCTTGTCTTGGTTTTCGGGAAACCCGCACTACATGACCATGCATTGTCTGGCATGCTTGGGGGTATTCCTTGGGAGAGTTAACCGATAGTGGTGGTTTCCGAGAAATCCATGCTACATCATGACCATAAATTATTGACATTTTGTGCCCAAGTCAAAGTTAAGCCAATACAAAGCATTATGCCTGGAAATATTAAAGCATGTATCTCTCAATGTTTTCCCCCAAAGTACTATAATTTTCTCTGATGAGCAGTTGGTGGCTTAAATAGTATGTAAGCCAAGTTGTGCTAATGCCTAAGCTGGAAGTATTTTCCTTTTTTCCTTCCAGTTATGAAATATATCACCATCACGACCTAGTGATGCTATTTAGAACTATCACAGACTCTGAATTTTTTTGCAACCGGAAGCAGTGCTCGGCTGCCCCTGGCATTCCCTTGTTGTATAGTAATCCCTGGTTCCCACAACTCGTTAGATCAAAACCAAAAAATTAAGAAAGGTTTGGTATTAAAGCCGAGCAAACATTTTGAGTGCCCATGCTGACAGATTACATTTCCTTAATATCTTGAAGCTTCTGTAGTATCAGTATAATAATAAATTAGTGATCTCTTAAGTCTAATTATTAGCCTCCTCTTTGAATGATTCTTTTGGCCTTTGTATTTACCGTAACTGTGGTTATAAATCACTCGGTGAAGATGATCTTGAAGTAAGAAAAAACAAAGAATGTGTCCAATTTGACAAATTCAATTGGGGTTATGAAGTATGGTATGCATGTTGTAGCTTGTTGAGTGTTTCAGGAGCCAGTGAGACGTATTCAATCTCGTGTGAAGGTCAAAACAAAAATTCAAGGAAGCTTAACAATGTTTTAATTCAATGTTGTTGATCAATAATTATTGATAGAATGATATCATGGTGGCCAATTGATAATGTGGAAAATGAAAACAGTGTGTAGTTTGTGTGATCCTATGCAAATTAAAATTTCCCAACAAAGCTTTAGAGATCATAACTAGATCTCTTATGTGACAGAATTAGTGCTGGTGTAATTTGGGCATCATCACATTGTTTCTGTTAATGTGCATCCATATTTCATGAGTTACATTTTTTCTTGAATAATGAAATGTTTGTGTTAGCATGCTGTTGCATTCAGAAGTATGTGCTAGGGGATAAAGTACCTCAGTCCATGATAATCCATCCAGTTATTATTCCTTAAAATAATGTTTATGGTGATAAAAACATTAAGCCTGATTTTTGGTTGTCAGCAAAATATTTTGTTTTCTTTGGGCAACATAAACTGTGTGTTCAGTTCTCTTATAGGATATGTTGCTCAAGTGCTTTGCTTTGTTTCCATCATCATGTTACCCTTCTTCAAATCTCTCATGATGTGCCTCTGAAGTGAACATGTATCTCGTTTGAATGCTTTATCCAAAAGACTGATATGGCTTAATGCACACACCGTTCATTTCCGAGTGAGGATCCAGAAACAGAACCTCAGTATAATGCGTAAGCATATTAAAGTACATAAAAGAGAGCATCAGAAAATCCCTCTACGCTCCTTATGACCATAAAAAATGTAAATAGGATACCTAGATCAAGGTCAACTCATCAACCCAAACTATTTCAATGTCAAACTAAGGGAATTACTTAATACCTTATGTTAAGTATAAAATATAGTGCTACTGCTGCTAGAATTGCTCAGTCACTTGCAAAAGAGGGTACGTAAGGGCCTCATATTTACAAGTTCCTATAGATGCAGATAAGGTACTAACTCCCTCTCTATGAATACAGTGAAGGCTCTTATTTTCAGTTTTGAGGGAGGCAAAGGAAAAAGGAAAAAAAGATAAAATTGTAGGAAAGTGTTCTTCAAGAGAAATTGTAATGTGTAGGAAATGGAAGCAAAGACATTACCTAATATCTATAATTTAATTTACCCAGCTAGTGATGGTCTATTGAATCACAAGAAAAATAAATAGACAAATAAAATTTAGCATAATTTCAGTAAAAGCTGCTATTGCTATCTGAAGCGTAAATGCTCTTTGAAAAATTGAAATATCAAGCTCTTGTATGTGCCATCGTTTTCATGAATTAAGCACATGAATATTTTCCTGAAAGAGACTGCATGCATCAATTGTGAGCAAATTTCAAACAATAATAAAATGCATAATAATAGTTTAATATAATAAAGAGAAGAGTCGTCGACATGGTTGTACAGAGCTTTGCATTCTCAGTGAGAAACTGTTTCAGAATCTACAGTTTAAAATTACCCAGAGATGATTTAACAGACAATACTTGATCGAATTTTGAAAGTGTATCCGGCCATTAGATATTTTGAATTCATCGGTGCCTTGTCTTGCCTCAACATGTAGTGCATTTTTTTACAAAACTGTACTAGTCAGTATGCTTGCAGCTCTGGTAGAATGAAACCATATCTTCAATAATTCTTAGAGTTCATCATACTTGGTCCAATTAAATCAGAACCTCATATTTGGGTCAGAAATCAAGGGATCTGGGTTGGAGTCCCAGTAAAGGCAAATAATTTTTACAGTGTGAAATTCCCTCATTTTGTTGCACATAAGTGGATGGCTCTGTTAAAGTAACTGTGGCTGAATCTCCTCTGCTTCAATGCCATGTGTTGTACCAATTGGTCAACCCAGAGCCAATTTCCCCACAATATAATGTACAAGGTCAATAAATCATGTGAAGTAGAGGTGCATGATATTGCAAATTTACTTTGACATTGATTGGCTACTCGAGTTTATGGCCCTTGATTTAATAGGCAGCTTTATTAACAGCAGTAGAAAGTTACATTTTTATTTTTCCTTTATTTTACTCAATATTAATTTTTTTTATCATTTGCCTCTTTTGCTCCGAGCAAGATTTTCACTGAAACATTTATCCATGATATTTGTCCTTCAAGAATTAATTTTTCTCAATAAATCTTGGGCATTGAAGTGCTGTGTCTACTTCAAATATGTCAGTGATATCAAATAGTTCTTAAGGCATGTAGTTTAAAAGATTTTATTTCTTAAAATTTTTTAATTAAATTTTGTCATGCCGTGATTCGTAATTATGTTCATTTCCATTATGTAAGAGTAAGATAAAATTTCGTAGTTTTAAGTAGGCACATTTTGGTTGACTTAAATAATTTCAATTGCAAATATGAGGCTGGATTTTTTGGTTGTCTTAAGGTGAGATGTGTTTAATTGATCCTGAATAATCACATTTTCGCAAGTCAGTTCTCAAATGAAATTTAGAAGTGCAAAAATGTTGAAAATATGAATGCCAGCAAATTACACAATTATGTGGAAGTAAATGAATGAAGGTGAGATTGAATTTGATAAAAAAACAAAAGGCTATATTTCTGTTTAAAACTAAAATATTGATGAAATATAATGTTCAAGGCAGAATTTAAAGGCATTGATAATGACCACATGATCATTTGGTTATGCTGGGGTGTTGTCTTACAGTTGGAAGTACAGTAGCCCCATTAGTGTCAACAATTCGTGGTGCAAACAATGCCAAAATGGGAATTAACTTCCCAGTTCCTGCAATTTCCAGAGGAACACCACCACGTTTGGCAGCTGCAGGCAAGTCATGCGACAATAAGAAAGCTTGGGACTCCATTATTTTAGCATGCAATGAATGCAGCATTTGTGATACATTTAACTTACGTGATATGAAATAAATGGAATTATACAAGTCCGTGAAAAACTTGGTAAAATTCATACTGAAGCAGGCACTTTGTTAGTATTTTATTAATTTAGGAAAGTGATCTCCAACTGTTTACAAAGAAAACAGCTTCTGATGTAACTGGCACAAGTAGGCTATGAAAAAGTTGGGGAGATCCCTTGCTGTATTTTTGGAAATGCTTGTTTAGTATACTATAAATAGACTTCGTAGCTCTGTCTATTTTTATTTGCATGATCTTTTTGTCTTGATGAAAGAATGGTAGAGTTGCTTTATGAAATTTTGGGAAAACTCAACTCTCCAATCAAACTAAGGTTTTTTTGATCAGGTGACTGTTAAATGTATTTGGAGATCACTGAAATAAGTGTTTATGAAGGCACATAACAATTGGACACCACTCAGGAAAATTCTGCAATAGTTTTAAACTGTTAAAAGTATGCTGCCACTTATGATCACTCAAATTAAATTCATACTTGAATGAAACTTATACATGATGCTTTTAATTTTGCTCTGGTCCAAGTTGGCGTTTGGACCAGATTGGCTTCTATTCCTTTTTAAAGGTGTTTGTTGTGGACATGTATTTTCAAAATATATATTAATGGAGATGTTAATTTTAGCACCTGAAATATGTGACATTCACTTACAATTTGACTTATATTTAGATACTGACTTATAATTTCCTTCTTTTAACAGCGGAGAAACGAGCAGCAGCAGCTGCTGTATTAGGAGGAACCAAGAGCACTATGTCCTACACGACGGCCATCACAACAGCAGGCCGGGCAACTAAAATAGTTACGACTACGACAACACAGACCTTTGCTGCTAAATTGACAGAAACGACAGCAGGGGGAGTACCTGGTAATATTTCAGGAAGTGGTCAGACATCAGTTCCAGTGTCTGTGCAAGGCCCAGGACCTCGTGCTCCGACTGTCCAAGGGGGTCAAAGGGTTGCAAGGCCTCAGTCTCCCCGGCAGAGGCAGCCATTGCTGCAGCCACCACTTGGGGCAACTGTGCCTGTGCTTCCCCCGACTCCAGCAAACGTTCAGTCACCAAAATGTGCCGCCTCCCCTCCTGGTGTTGTAATCAGCATAGGCCAGGGAGTACCCAGTCGCCCAGGTGCTGTTGGTGGGCGGTACCGGGCAAGTACCTCTGGTACACCATTTACTGCAACGTCGTCGTCATCCACACCATGTCAAGTAGCTCCTCCGACATCTCCTGTTAATCTTGACCTGGGAAGGGGAAATTCTGCTGGACGGAGGCGAGAGCAACAGCCGCCTATGTCATCACCAAGTGTGACAACCCCGAAGGAGTATTCGTTATTCAATAACATCTTTGGGAAGGTAACTTGAAATTTTTTAAAATACATTGAATTGTCGTTTTTATCCTTTCACTTTAGGATTGGTAGCATTTACAGCTTTAATAAAATGTACACAGCGTAGCATCATAGCTCTCTTACTGAAGGGAAATATTTTCATTCTAAAAATTTTAAAAATTTAGTTGTTATTCTTGATAAACACTAATCCAATTATCCTTTGGTGGCAAATAGTGTCCTGTAAATTATGTAGCATAAGGTGTAGTATGCCATGTATGATACATTTAGACTTGAAATAATTGTGCACAATTCTCCTGGAAGAAGGAAAAAATGGTCAAAACTCAAGCCCAAGTAATAACTAAAAAGTTACAGGCTCCGTACAGAAGGTAACGGGACTGGCTCGCTGTAGCCTCAACTGAGCGGTGGGGGTCCTTTTCTTTTAAACTCAGGAAATCCGCGTTGGAGACCCTTGAACTCATGAAATAGGCCTATGGGGATGATGCCCTAAGCCGCACGAGAGTTTTTGAGTGGCACAAAATGTTAAAGGAAGGCCAGGAGCTTGTCAAAGACGAGCACCGTGGCGGACGCCCAATGACCACTTGAACTGATGCTCAGGTGACCAAAGTGAAAAAGGTTTTGGACACTGACAGGCGTTTAACCATCGCCCTTATCAGTTCGGAAACTGGCCTTTCAGTCGGAACCATCCACACCATTGTAACAGAGGATCTTGCGATGAGGAAAGTGTGCGCAAAGCTGCTGACGAAATTCGGCAACGTTGGGCACATGGCAACGTTGCCTCACCCCCCATACAGCCCCAACCTGGCTCCAACTGACTTTTTCTTGTTTCTGCAAATAAAAAGGGAGCTCAAAGGATATCGATTCGACTCCATTGAGGCGGTTCAAGTGGCGACGACCAAGGCTCTCTACAGTATTCCGGCAACCGACTTCCAGAGGGCTTTTGACTAGTGGCAGACGCGCCGAACTATGTGTATCGATGCAGCAGGGATATATTTTGAATATGATTATTAAATATGATTTCAGTAATTTAATCCTAATCCATGTTCTTTAAATGGCTTAATTTCAACTGTTTATTTCCTGTTCCATGTCTGTGTTACATGTTACTTAATTTAAAATTTTTATGAAAATGCGATTTATGAAGTAAAAAACAATTCACTTGGTTTTTGTAATGAAAAAAATGGCACAAGCCTCAACCTTAACCATTTCAGAAAAGTTGTAATCACCTGTTTAAATGCATGCATCATATCAATGCTCAGGATAAGTGATTCTCAGGAAAAATAATATTATCTTTGCTTTCTAAAGAATAAACTTTATTCGTCGACTAGTTTCGTTTACACTGTAACATCATCAGGACTAGTGGTACAATAGACATTTTTCTGAGCTATATACTCGGTCGGGTAGAGGTAGCGGATGGGAGGTGGGGGAGTGTAATTAAGGAAAGGGGGGGTGTCGGAGGTTTCAGTGCATTCAGTGCATAAGTTCAGGAGCATTCAGTGCATAAGTGATTCTTGATCAAACTGATGTTTGTGTTGGTGCATTAATGGAAAGAAATCAAATCTTGAAGTGGAATCATTTTCTCTGATGAAAATGATGATGAATAAAAAAAAAGTCAGTGCTTTTCATTTGTGAAAATATGGTAGCTGATGGTTTTAAATAGTGTAATTCATATATGCCGAAGAATGCTGCTATTGATGAAAATGTTATTCACCAAGATTTGCTCAAAGAAATGTTTTGGGATATTTCATAATATACATGGACATCACAACTTGTAACCCCTCTGACATGACCTTTTAAACCTGGTTTAAATGCCCATCGATGAATCAGGGTCAGGTTTAAGTGATAGTAATTTGCGTGGTTCTACTGACCACTTTGTAAAGTCCATATAAGATAATAATTTCCTTTCAAAATTTTCCAATATTTGAAACAGATATCACTCAAAACTTTTTTGCTGGATAAGAGAGATGTGTTTTGCTTATCTCGCTAGCTTATTTTTATCTGTACATCCCCCTTGTTGACAAAGGTATTAACTTAACAAATAAGTGCCCCCGCTAAATTTACTCAGCTCCAGCTGATGCCTTGAAGTTAGTTTCATTAAGTGAGAGAACTTTTCCTCATTCCAAAACCCTTGCCTTCCAGAGCCATGCACTTTTGACACTCTGAGCTGCTTATCCACTTTCCAAATTGTGCTTATTTATGCATGATGGTGAGGACATGATCTAGCTGGGGGCACGATCACAAGTGAAATTTGTAATATAAGAATAGCAGGGAAATGTCATCTTATAATTCGATCTTGAATGATACACTTAAAAACACAAAATTACCATGCAAGTTATACCCCAATAAAAAGTGATGAAATTGATTTTATGATTAGGTTTATTCCAAATGAATAAGAAATTATTTGCACAAAAATGTTTTAGCATGTGTACATACCACACACATTAGTGTAATACAATAAATTGCCAACTAATGTTTATCTCTATTTGATGCCTGTGGAAAATGCTGAAGGAGGAATGTATTGGGCATGTCCTGATGTCCTTTGATGTGGATTCCATAATGTTCATACCCCTGAAGTCCTCAAGGGGTTTAGAGAAAGAGTCTTGTCTTAAACTGAAGTCAATGTTATGTAAATGTGTCGTTAAGGTCCTGAAATGAAATACCTCAATTTTTATTCTTGTTTAATGTTGTCCTATGTTTGTCATGTGATTTCAAACTTAAATTGATAACTCATTTATTTGTGTTTCCTTGAAGGTAACCCAGCAAACGATGTGGGGGCAGGGAAATGAAGTTCAATCAAAGGGCATGAACTTTGCTGGAGCAGCAGCATCTGGCTCATCTCCACCAACCACAACCACCACAGGGAAATTCCTGGATAGTGGGCCACCTCAGGTAGATGTTTCTAAGGCGCCCGGATACCGTGGGATGGCAGCTCGCTCTCCAGTGTCCAACTCAGCCAACTCACCTCATGAGAATTCTGGTGCCCCTCGGACCACCTCCGTCCCTACATCCAATTCCCTCAGCACAGTCTACTCAACTGTCCCAGATATTGCTGAACTGGGTGAATCATCTGCATCAATCCAAGGTGCTACCTTGAGACAGCGCCCTGTAGGGCATGGAGCTCCTACTCCAGTAAGACCAACTAGTCTGGAGTCTCCAGGTTCCCTTTGTGGAAGACAGCAGAGGCCGCAATCAAGGCAGACCCCTACAGTGGAAACATCCAGTTATCGGCAAAGTGTTTTCGCTGAGAGAGATGTATTACCATGTGGGCTGTTGATGCATCTTCATGGTCCCCATGGCCAACTTCAGGCGGGTGGACCACTATTTCCACAGCCAATTGCTAACTATGGAGGAGAAAATAGCTTGGTGAAACTTGTCAGACAGAGAAATTGTGCGGATAATATATCTCAGCAGTTAGTTGGAGGGGATCCTCTGCCCAAAATCCAGCTTTACCAAAATATAGGCCCTCAAACAACGACCCATTTCCAGCCTGGAAATTCTGTCTCAGGCAACAGTGTAGTAACAACGAATGCAAGTATTCATTCGCGATTAAATCCAAGAGCCCCAGACTTTTCCATTTCACCTCTAAGTGGACAGAGGCAGCAGTTAACCTTTAGTGCCACACCTGCTGCATACCACGGAACGCCTCCCCCTGTTCGTCAGGGGTCAGGTCCTGGACTGACAACGCTGCTGGCTAATGGTGGTGTAGTGCCATTTTCTGTTGTTCAGCAGGGCCCTTCCTCCATTGGAAAACCACATTCTCAGGTTGGGGGCCCCACCGGTAGTTACCCTCGAGCATCTCCGGGAAGTCATCCGGGTGGTGGTGATAGCAGCCACCACAATCCTTCTCACCCTGCAGCACGGTGGCCATATATGGCCACTGGACCACACCATCCATTTCATCCCCAGGCTCACCATAGAGGTCAAGGGGACCAGGTGACCCCAGGTGCATTCCCAGGCGCAGTGGGCTCGCACTTTGCAGCCCTTGCTGGGCTAGCCTCACACCACCACCCTGGAGGGGCACCCGACCCCATGACTAATGTTGAAAATGGAAATGCAGTCCACCAGCTGCAAAACCCAGGGATTCATCTCCATGCCGTTCATCCCTCCCATCACCCCCACGTCTCTCCTGCACCCCCCAGTGGCTCTCGCTCACCTTCCGGGTCCGATGTAGGCCCACACGGTAGTATGAACAAAAGTGGTTCTCAGTCTGTGGGCACAGAGGACCGTAGGTCAAGACCAATGCCCATTGGGACTGAGCGAGCCAGTTGGAAGAATTATTCGGGGAGTGGGGGTGGTGGCATGGGAGAGCAAGATGTGATGACCGGTGGGTGGATGCAGGCGGAGCCCTCAATGCCATGGCAGAGGCAGCACCACCAGCTGTTTGGCGGTACAATCCCCCCTCACCCATATGGTCGTCCACCCCCAAGAGAGGATTCAAGTATCAGTGATAGCGGCACTGTGGACGCGGCATACCAGGTGTGTACATGATTCATTCCAGTCTTGTGGCTCTCAGTTTGATGCAAGCGTGAAAGAGCCTTAGAAGTGGAAACAATTAAAAGTATTTCTTTCCTCAGGGTATGCACCACCCACCCCATCATCACCCTCACCATCACCTGGGTGATGGCCGCCCTCCACAGTTCCCCAATGGTTCGGGGACTAATGTCTCACCAATGCACGGAGGAGTTTCGGCTGTTCTCGCGTCACCCTATGGGCCTGGCAATGTGACAGATGTTGGTGTCCCCACCACACCACCCACGTCTGGAGCAGAGATGGTCATGAAAGTTGATGGAGTAGGAGAGCCATCAGAATGGGAGACAGGACCAGGCTCGAGAGCTGGATTACCTGAAGTCAATGAAAAGAGATCTGTGAGTTCTTTAACAAATACTTTCCCCTTGCTTGTTGTTGTGCATGCCTCCAAAATGAATCATCCAGGGAAAATAGGTTGCCGTTTGAGTGCTAATCTGGTGGAAGGCCACTAAGATATTCCTGCCGGAATAAAAAAAATCATTTGCTTCTGTCACATATTTTTGTTTTTTCACTAACTGAAACTCACCAATCCCTTTCAGAATATATTTAATAGTGATGCATCTTTAGGTTCTTAATAAACAGAATCCAAGAATTTGTATGGGGAGATATGGAATGAGAAAAACTCTTGTTAAAATTATTTTTGATTCTTACTCTTTTTGCCTCACTCTTTTGGGAGATTTAATTTTGCATCCAAACTGTTGATTGATGGCTTAGGAGCAACATTTAAATGTGAAGCAACTGTGGCCTAAAAAGGCAGCAGGAATTAACCAAGATTTTGGAAAGAGTTCATGCTATTCCAACTCAGTTTGATTATTTGATGACAGGAGAATGCTAATGATCAATCTGAATATCATTTGAATTTTTAGAAATGTCGCAAAACCAAATATGTACTGGTCATTGCATTACCAAGGTACTTGAAGATGTTTTGATCTGGGCATTACAAAACTAGGTGAATGGTAAAAATATTATACTTATTAATACCTAATTGGCAGTTATTTGATAATCATCCATAATACTCCTGTTACTCTTATTTAAAATATGTTACTTATGATTTTGGTTTAAATTTTTTCTCAAATTTGGTAGAGCAAAAACAATTAAAATCTCTTGATGAAAATTGCAAACAATGCATAATCTGTGTAGTACTATGTAATCTATTTAGTGAGAAGTAAGGGTAGGGCATGCATTTTATTGTTCACACATCTGCTGAGTTAAGAATGACTGTAATCTCACAGTCATCTTCAAGCAAGACATTTAATGTAGGGAAATTATATTTCCTGGTGTATAAAAATTATTCTTCCAATGTAATATCTTTAACAAATACATATTAAGAGACATACGATATACAAGCATATACTGGGTGTTTGGCAGTGGTAGAGGTTTTGAGTGGGTAGATTTCAGTGCTGGGGAATAATTTGATACCTAGCGACTAATTGCAAAACATACTGCTCCTGCTATTTTGTTATGCTTGCATTGTAGTCTTGAATTAATTTGACATCCCTTTCAGCTGGGTCAGCAGAACAACAAATATATTTATTAACGGGTACAAAGACATGAAGGTGCTAGGTAGGTGTAACAAAATAGACCCAGAGAGGTACTAGCCACTGAATTTAAACTATGTAGGCTTACCTACTGGTTTCAGTTTTATAATATTTCCAGTACATCCAGCTCGGCTACTTTTCCTCGATCCTTGTTCTTCTGCTCATAGCAATTTTGTTAACTTCCCATGGAGCCCAGATATCCTTTTTGTCTCTGTAGGAGCAAAAACCGTGTTCTCTAGCATATCTCATATTATGTGCAATATGAAACAGGTCATTAAGGCTTGACCTAAGAGTTTTCCCTTCTTACTTAGCGCTAAATTAGCTTTTGGTTGGATTTTTGTAGGTTTCTCCTCTCCTCATGAATTTTTTAAGTAATAAAGTACAAACTTTCAAATTTGTATGGGTAAGTTAGCTTTCTGCCGGCAACTAAAGCCTTTTGGTTTGGGAGCCTTGCAGTATCTCTGGTTTCTAATTTAACTTTGTGTTTATTAAAACAAACTGCATAAAACTTAACCTTTGGATGACAACTGAATTCCCATAATTTTATAGGGCGTATACAAAAGGAAAAATCTTGTCTTTCTGCCTCAAACTTACTCTGCTTGTAGCTGTAGAGGACATAGTTGAAGATTCTTAATATTATTTAGAGCTCTTGGAAACAAGAAGTATAATATTTTAGAAATATACACATTTAAAAATTCATTGAGTACTTTGGTGTGTTTGAATGCAAATAATTCCCTGGACAACAAAAGTAAATTTGAAAAGTAATTTTATTACATTTATTGTGAATTTAAACTTATCAAACTAAAACATTTCTGAAAAAGTCAAATTTACAGGTCCAGTCAACGAAAAACCCTTGTATCTTCTATCTATATTCACGTCAAGCAAGTTGTGGGGATGAAAATTAAAGAAAAATTCTCTGTAAAATTAAAATAAATTCTGAAGGTTAACCAGGAAAAGAGCAAGATTGTTAAATGGTAGAATTTTGGTATAAGAGCAAGGGTGAGGAAAGGAACCAGCATTTTGGAGATCATAAGGGAGGTAAAAAGGTGTACAGCATAGGGTTTTTTTGTAAATTTTAAGAAAGATAGTAATGAACAAAATACTGAAGATATATTGAATCACTTCATTGACATCACACGCTCAGCAGTTAATAGGTTCATTCCTAGTAAAAGATAACACAGAGCCTAGATGGTACAATGTGAATGATGAAAAATTCTTAAGACTGTGATGGCTAAGTCACGCCAAGGAGAAAAATGTAAGGAACCATATCTCTAGTGTCAAATAGAATGAGATCACATATGGAAATAAGATATCAAAAGTGGATGCCAAGAAGGAATTTTGAAAAGTGTTAATTGAATTCTAAAGGAAAAGATATGTTGAAAATTTAATTAGAAAGCAGAAGCATTTTGGTTTGTCTGAGAGGTTCAGGAAATGTTAAAAGTTAATTCAGTAAAAAGTTATTAGGGCAAAAGCGTAACCTGCAGCTTGGGGAAGGCCAGCTTATGAAAATGCCTTATTTCAAAATGTTTTGTCTGACCAAATGTCTCCAATAGCTTGAAATTTGTTCCCACCAACCGATATACAAAATTGAAATTTCATATAATAGAGTAGAATGGTTGCTGAAATACATTAAACCTAAAACATCCTCTGAATCCAGTCAAATACTAGCTTGTATATTTAAGGAACTAGCATCAGAAGTTGCACCTTATCTTGAAGTCTTAATTGAGAATTCCCTTATAGACATAAAGGTTCCCAGCAATTATAGAACAGCTAATATAGCATCAGTATATAAAAATGGAGACAGAGAAACTGAGCAGTTTCAAACTTACTTCCTATAAACCTATTTGACATGTCCCTTGGCTTAGTGCTGGGTGAACTCTACTATCACCTACCAAACTGACTTTTGGATTGATTACTGTGTTTATGGTTTTTTTAATGGATTCGTGATGAAACTTGGGCATTCAAAGGTGGATATGCACAGAGACACTCATTATTCTTTCCCTGGGATTAATTCGATTTTTTTTAGCAATGGGAATGTACATTTTTCAGCAATTTTAACAAAAGGTTGGAAGAGTTATAGTTTAACAAGAATGCAGAACTGATATCAAGTGGATAGCAGAATGTATTTTCCTCCAAAAGCTAGACCAATTATGCAGCCAGGGAGAAACAAATGACTAGCAAAGGATGAATGGAAGATTGCTGATATGGATTCATATTCATCATATGGTATACTGATTGAAATGATGCAGTGCAAGCAATTAATTACTTATTTGTTGCATAGTAACACTATGTATTTGCCCCTCCCTTTAATGAAGATTATGGAATTCCCAGGGGTAATGAAGTTAACATAGGATTGCGATGGGAAAAATAATGATATCGTACTGTTTGTAGAAAACTGTCGAAATTAGAACATGAAATACTATTGACAAAATTTTTATGTTGTGGAATTAAATTCTTAAAAGGTGTTTCGAAAGTGTAGTTTCAGAAAAGTTTATCGAAGTTGAAGAGCATTTAATTATCTTCACAATTTTAATTTTATTAAAATTCAAAGATTTTGGGAAGAGATAATAGCAAGGATAATCTGCGAAATGGGTAATTGGGAGTTTACACTTAAGTGTGTAACATTTTTAAAATGATGATGGTATTGAAATTGGAAAAGTGGTATTTATCTCATTTGTAGTAGATGCATTCACTAATTCCTGAGGGTCTTGTTTTGATGTATGTCTGTGTGTGTGTATGTCTCTCTGTATGTGTGTGAACCTGTGCGCATCCGCATCATCTGACTGTGTGCTTGCATGAAATGTGTGTGAAACATAGTGGATATCTCTTCTATGATAAGTTTTGCAGTGATTTTGTACCATTAACTGCATAACTGAAATTTAATTTTTGTACAATGTTTCATTACACGTGATGGATTTTTGTTGCATCCATAAGTAACTAATCAATTTTGATAATCTATTCTAATTGGAATATTGTGTCTCTATTGGTGTGTCAGTTTGTTCATATTTGCAAATTTGTGGTGCTTGGCATGCGTTTTGATACTTTGTTCTCTAAATCATGATAAATTAGCATGGCTTTTTTGTTTATTTCAGTTCTGGAATGCAGACTTAAAATAGGATTCTGGAAAACAGTCTTAAATGAAAAGATCAATTGTGTATTTTTTGGAATTATGTGTTTGAATATGACTTTAATAATAGATAATATTTAAGAAATAAAAATTATGCAATATATGTTTTGATTTTATTTTGCATTATTCCTTTAAGTTTGCATTTTATCTATATAGTTGAGCTGTTGGGCTATAATATTTCTGTAATTCCTTTTGGTAAATGTATTGTAGCAGACTTCAATTGGGGAGCTTGTTTACATAATGCCAACCATCATTTTGGTCAGCTAAAATGATTTGATTGCAAAACTATTTTTGTGTGTTCGATGATTATAAAGTTATATTAGGGGCAACTCCTCTGGAGTTGTACTTATCTTTTAGCTCACTGACCAAAACTCTGTAGAAAATGAGTCAAGTATTTTAGCTTGGACAAAAATTATTCTTGGCACTATGTCCCTTCAAATATGGCTGGCCATAACCTCTGCAACTTTCATATATTTTTGAGGACACTTTTTTGCAGTGTATTTCCCTAGCATCAATAATTAAACAAAATGTAGTTATTGCAAAGTGTCCCGATTGCTATGCAGAAATCTAGTCAAACAGTTACTAACTAGCTCTTTTTCTTTTCTATTCCAGACGTGGTCCAAGTGGTCTCAGTAGACTAAGACCAGATAATGATGATTTAATTGAATACATTATTCTGACACATCAAAAAGTTTAAAACCCCTATTTTGGTTCTCATCTGCGGTGTAAAATGTAACAGAAATAGCATCAACCTAATTTTAAAAAAATATTATAAATATAAATTATTAAAATGAAAAGTATATAACAAGTTTATCCTGTGATTATGTGGCAACAGACTACAGAATGCATGTTTATGTAACTATTTGGCCTTGATTTGACCAGATTATGGTCAGTTCCTCTATTATAAATTGTTCAGAAATTTTACCTAAATTTTATTTCTAATCAACTCAAAAATACCTCATTTGTTATTTGGCTAAAGTATGCAATTTTCTTAAATGAACGTTCGGGGTTTGATATAGTTGTGAAGTTCTAAAAATGATGATCAAATGCAGTAATGATTGCAGAATTGATAATGAGTTCAATGTTTTTCAAATGTAATGATATGGTTGTAATGATAAACCATGAAGCTTTATATCATTGTGAGTTTTGGCCAGGGCCATTAACTTAACGCGAGTGATGGTAAGATCAGAATCTGGCATGTCTTAAATTATGTGTTACCTATTCAAATAGCATTTTAATAACGTTCTTGCTATTTGACAGAATCCAATGATTATGTGATCAGGAGAAAATATACTACTGGAACATGTTATTTGCTCAAGTGCTGTTATCATCACCATTGGCACTGTGAAACTAATTTTTGAGCTCTTGTGGCTATCCTGACATTGACGTTCGGTACTACTGTTTGAATGACTATAGTCCTTATGCTTACTATGACATCAAATATGAATATATTCATTTAAAAAGGGATTCTGTGACCACTTCGTATATGGCATAGTAATTTCCTAACCTGCTCAGGTCTGCTTGCAGTGGGAATATTTTTTACCCTTATTTCAAGGATCTTTAATATTTGGGTGTTGACTAAAGACTTAATTTTTTGCTAGTTTTGTTGTGATAATTATTTCACCAGCTTAGACACTGAAATCAGGTTCAGAAAATCCTATGAAACTTTTAGATACGAAAAGATATTTCAACTTCCATGGAAAACAGCATGCTGTTGACTTATTTGCCCCCAAAGGTGCTGGTACAGTGCTTAATAGCATGCATTTATGTAATTGTAAATTTTTTAATGATAATGGATTTTGTGGACTGGAAGTTGTATGTTTGTGGAGTTCATATCTCTGATTTTTGATATGGATGCCATAGTGGCATGAGTCACCATGTAATATAACGAAATGGACTAATGGACTTGCCATTGTAAATATTTTCCACAAAAATGTTTAAAGATTGACTATTGTAGGGAATAATTAGTTTTCCCTCATGAAGAGTCATAGCTATAGCAATTGTATGTCCATGGGTTTTTTTATCTGGTCCATTCTGAATCAATTGTCAGCAAAGAAAAAATATGGCACTGTGGACCGTCTTGGCTGCTTCTGTGAACAAATGCGACTGGTGGAGTTATTCAGGCATTTATATATCTAGATGTGTGCCACAATTACTTACTTATGTTAAAAACAATTCAACATGGTTAAAGATTATGCAACTTTTCTGTTAGTAGGTTGCTATATTGCTGAGCCACAGTCTATTTTAGTTACAAATTGTGGTTGAAGTTACTGGGAGATTGCTTAAATGCACCTAATATACAGAAAAAAACCCTCTTTCCTTCTTGGTCCATAGGAATCTTCCAATAAGGGAACCTGTACATTGCTTGTAAATGAAGGATATACCTAAATATAAATATATCTTTTTTGCACTGTATAGATTGCATTATTGTAGAATAGTCATAAATTATTTTTCTTTGACTAGCATCGATCACCTACATGGAAATTAGTAACTATGCCATACAGTGAGTGGTATCATTATAGTAATTTGGATGTTTCATTTTATGTTATCCTGGGTTTCGTTTGAAAACCATTTTGCTGATTCATTTACTCTTTGTTACTTTTAATTGAGGTGTTCATTTGACCATGCCAGTTCTATGATTTCAATCATTCCTGTTGCACTTTAAACCATTCCCATTTAGTTTTATATGTATCAATGAGAGAGAAAATATTAACAATGCATGAATCAGGGGATTCCTAAGATATTACAATCCAGTCAATTCAGTAGTAATTAGTAGTCAGATTATTTTAGTTCCCTTTTAGTTTAAATTATTTGTAGCATTTTTGACATTATTTTCTGGGATATTGGATATCCATTGGAAAAATGGAAGCTGGTTGGAATCATGCTTAATAGCTAGCCTGGATGTTTTAGGTTTAAACTTCCTATTACGATGGTTTTATGATTTAAATTTTGATGAATGCTGTCTGGTGCAAAGTCATTCAGCTGTTGAATGGGAGAATATTCTGAAAAAAAACCACTGCTGTGTTCAGTTGTCATCGAAAAATATTAATTTTAAAAGAGAATTAAGTTGTATTATCATGAAGAATGTCTTGGATGCTTGTAATTTATGTTGGGGAGAGCTTCAATTCAAAGGTAAGTATTCTCAAGGTTAAGTATACTTCAAGGTTAACGTTAATGATACCTGAACAGCCGGGTGCTTGCCACAATAGTTAGGATAATTCAAAACACCTTGAACTACTACCTTACTCTCTTTAATAACACTTTACTGTGGAAGCAAGTGAAAAAATCATAATCATTTAATTAGTTGTAATCTGCCATAGCTTTTTATTAATGATATTTCTAGGTATGACAGGTAATTTATCTTTCATCTGTGGAATTTCTCCATGTTATGTTGCCAGGCAACTTCAAATGATGCTATTATTAGCTACTTTTTTGAGGGAAAATGGTGGCTACATTTAATCTCGAGTGTGTTTTCTTAAAAACATCTGCAACTCCCCGGCAAATGAATTAAGTAAATAGCAATCCTCTTAGTCCCCAGGATAGTGAAGCCAGAAATACCAAAAGTTCGCTCTCTTCAAGTGTATTGTATTGATCAGTATGACTAAAAGGTTTTTCTGATTGATTGCAAATTCCTTCTGCAATTTATATAACATTTTTTTCTGAGCACTAATCTGATTTAAAATGGGGTTTTGCCATTGAGTGCTTGATTAAAAATTTATTAGGAAACTTCTGAATCAAAAATTATATTATGTAAGCAAATTGTAGTGTTATCTTTAGATTTCACTGCTAAAATGTAGTATGAAAAATTTAAAACAATTATTAATTAGAAATGAATTCATGCTCAACTATCATTTAAAAATTATTTTTAAATTTTCATTCCTTCATCTCACAAATTTACTGCTTGAAAAATTGGCTGTTTCTTTTGCATACAGCTGCTCATCACTAGTACTTTTTCTACTCGAGGCACAAGCATAAGTTGGGATACCTACCATTAAAGTTATCTAGGTGCATAGTAGTTTATCAATTTTTTTAGGTTGACTTCCTAATTAGAATTTTCTTCCTAAATCTTGCCTATTGGTGAACGATAAGTTGAACATCCTTGATTCTACTTACTTCAGTTTACATTATTGGTGCTCCATTTTTCAGGTTAATTATGTGAACAAATGTTCCCTTTTAATGTTTCACCCCATATTTTAGGACTGTAATTAGCTCATGGTAAAAGCCCCAGGCTTATTTGAAAATCTTTCTCCTGCTTATCTGCCTGCCATACTTAACCATTAGGCATCGATAACCCTCGGAGAAATATACAGGTAAAACAAGGATGGAAGCACCTTTTATCATTTGGAGAATGTGCTGACCAATGGTTGGTATGAGCTGGTTTCCCTTTGCGTTTGGACCTCACTCATTATGATTTGATCTAAGTGTGGTTGTATGAGGAGGTCACAGGATTTGTGGGCTTTTTCTATTCTGATACAAGTTGAAATAAACGGTGACCCGAGAGGAGAGCAGACCCTCTGAGGTTACTCCTTGGACATTTGACTACAGATTTATTGATTTTATATGCAGTTCAAAATATATGCTGATTTCTTCCCTGTAATTTTGTTAATATTCAAGGAGGTAGCGTATAATCATTCCTTTCCATGGCCACTTCCTAGCTATGGTCGCACTCGGGACATGATCATTTGATTTGATGAGGGTGAAGGGCAACATGCTGAAACATTGTCCCTGTCATCATCCTTACCATTACACCCACTCATTCTTGAGCAGCACTACGACTAGTATTTAAGTAAGGGTAACAATAAGGGAAGAGAAAAAACTGCTGAGAAATACAGTTAGAAAGAAACGTGTACATATTTACAGTGATGTGTCAAAAAAATTTTCTTAGTCTAATTGGACATTGCATGAAATCTTTTATTGCACCAGTAACTCCAAAATACCTTGATCAGAGATATGTGAGAAGTGAAAATCCAGTGAATAAGTTACCTAAGCAACTGTAAAAAAATATAATTTTTAGTAGTAGTAGGCTAATTTTTCAGCATTTCTCTACAATGTTTTTATCTTTTTTTAAATTGCATTAGGATTCCTGCTTACAGGAATCTCCAGTAAATATAATGCAGTGATTAGTGACAATTGTCCAGTACTAAATCTAAAATGCACAGTTTACTTAGGTACATCCAAAATACTCGATCATACCCACTCATCAAAGTCTGGAAGGAACATCAATAGAAATCCCATGTAGAATGTATCCGACAGTGGATTTATCTGGCGAATTTTGCAACCTACATTCGGCTGTAAATTTTCTCTGGAGTTGAAATACGAGGCAAGACATTCACCTTGTTGGGTGCCTGTTTGCATTTGTCCAATTGCAATTTTGAAAACATGCATTTAATTTTCTTGAATTAGATAAACAGTGATGATTGATGGATTTTGAATCATGCAAGAACTCATTGTTTTCTATATTATATCAAATATTACAACATATCTTGGCCTGGATTATGCCTTTATAGCTTAATAAGCTCGGGAACGCATGGATCTTAAGCATTATTCCTCACGACTGTTGATTAATTTCAATCTAATTATGATGTCAAATCAAACGCTGTTATAAAAGTATCCTATTATTCTTCAAAGTTCTGTATAGCATATATCAAGAAGTCGAAACTAGAGGATTTTACTGTAATAACACGGTAAGTGTACGTGGGGTTATCGTTTTTAAGTAATTATTTATAAAAAATAACAAGATATCAGGATAAAATTTATTCTGCTTATTAATTCATCCGTATCTACACAATGTTGTAAATTACAACTATTACTGTTGATTTAATTGTATCAGGAAGCTGTAGTAAAGAAATAAGTCATAATATGGGGGAGATAGAGGCTTGCAGTGTGATTAAATTCCTTCATTTGAAAGGATAGTGTTCGGCAAATCCATGGTGAAATGATAGCTGTTTGTGGAAATGATAGCTGGATGAAATATATGCCAGGCACAATTGTGAAGTGGAAAAAGAATTTTTGAGCCGGCCACGCGTCCCTCACAAACAATCCAAGAAGTGGAAGACCATCACTCATGGACGATGCTGCCGCAGTGAAGAAAGTGAAGGACTTAATCCTAATAGAGCGAAGAATAGCCATCCAAATAACCATGAATGAAACAGGTCATAGCTATGGCAGTGTGTGGAAAGTTATTCACAGAGAACTGCATATGTCAAAGGCTTCAGTCTGCATGCTGGGCTCCATGACTACCGACTCTTTCATAAGCACGACAATCAAAGCAATGTGACTTTGAAATTTTGCAAATTCCACCATAATCTTTTGATGTCGCCCCTAGCGACTTTTTATTATTCCCAGAACTCAAAAAATCATTGTGGGTTTGGGGATTTGGAATCATAAATGATGCCATTCAAGAGGTGGAACAATGACTTTCTACCCAATCTGCTGAGCTCTACAATGATGTCCTTGGAAAGGTCAAGAAATGGTGAATCTCTGGATGGTGACTATGTAAAGAAGTCTTAAAAATGATAAAAAGTTTCTGCTTCGATTATTTTTAGGTATAATTAAAAGTTTACAATGCCCCCTCATGTAATTATTTTCTGCCTCATCAAGCTAATGCTAAATTACATGTATTATTGAAAACACAACACCTTTTTAAGCTAAATCCAATGAATATATGGATTTTAAGTGACATTAGGTTGACATAGTTTATTTTTCTTGTGTGACTGCCTCACAAATACTGGGCCCCTGTTGCAAAAGCAGTTATGATTCCAATATTGAAATTAATCGTCCAATGGCTGCCCAGGGTACCAATATGCGAGAAGGCTGGATTCGTCTTGGACCATTTCAAGAGAAACGTTTGGCCTTAACCAAATAAGAAGATAGTCTTGTAGATAATATAAGTGGGTGAAAATCAAATTCTAAAAAATAGGCTGGCTAACATTGGCAGAAAGCCAATACATGTTCAAAGAAATGGGTATAAAAAATTGGCTAGCAGAACATGCTCTCCCCTCCATTTTTCTAGGGAAAATAGCAACTGCACCAAAAACCTTAAAGAGAAGAGCCATAGTTATTAGAGTAGGCAAAATTGAGGCAAGAGAGGTAAAACTCTGAAAGTAAAACAACATCAGCGGAATTGTTCTTTAATATTTCTCTGATATGAGATTTGTGTAGCTGTTTCTGTACGTGGCTTTTTATTCTTGAATATAAAATTGAATAAAATTTTTTATCTGATTAACCTGTACTCATGCATTAAATATTTTTGAAAATGATATAACTTGGATAGAGATCAGAGTTCCACTAATGTATAACCTCAATTATGAAATGGTCATTTGGATGGGTTTTATACTTACCTAACTTGGCTAAAACAGCATTCCCCTTATCATATTTTAATAATATCAAGTTGGTTCTCTGTAAATCCCTTGATCCATACATCGCTCTAAATTAGGTAATACTAATATTAAACACCACTCATGAATATGAAGAGTTTTTACATCTCAAGTAGAGATTTTGCCAAGTTACGATGTTCTTTTTTCGCCACGTTTCTTTCCTTTAAACGCTTTACAATTATTTATAATCTTTGAAGAATCTTAATTCTAGATGATTCATATTCAGGGAAATAACAAGATTAAATTATTGTAAATAATTTTTGCACTGTCGTATGGTGAATGAGTATTCACTATATTTTAAATAAATGTGATTAGGGTAATAACAACATCTGGCTTTTTAAGTTAGGCTAAAACATGATTCGCTGTTATAATTACATTTGGGTAACTAAGCATAAGTGCTTGAAGGCACTTTATTTCAGAGTGGTTCCATAGAATTCTAATAGTTTAAAGTGGGGAACCATAATGTACAAAGTAATAGATAGTAATTAATCATTTCATCAGAATATTTTTTAATGGAAATGATGGATGAAATATAGTAGTGTAATGGTAAATATATTTGATATAAAATTTGGGTTAAATCAGATATATTAATTGAATTGAGTGCTTACGGCTAGTAGTATTGATTTAATGAAGAACTCCAATAGCCATAGACAGTTTACCTTTCAAACCAAGTGCAAATGAGATTAGTTGGCTAACGCCACAAGTCAAAGGATGGGGTAAAGGGTAAAAAAGGAAAGGGATGAGAAAGGTGAATACATATGCGTATTTTGGCCACAAAGTAGCCTTCAGTGTACTGAAGGTGATTTGTCATGACAATGCAAGTTGAAATGAGTCCTTTGACTTGTGGCATCAGCCAACTAATCTCATTTGTACTTAGTTTTGAAAGGTAAACTGTTTACGCTATCGGAGTTTTTCATTTATTCAAAATCAGATATATTTAACATAATTCTGTCAAATCTTGATTAAGGTTTAATTTCTCTCTCATGTCTTCATGGCTGCAGGATGGAGTTTGAACACAAAATCAAACAGATATGAGAGTCTGTTAGGTATTACGCTACATTTAAGATTAAAGCATATATTTGTACTGATTTTGGATAGTGCCCAAATAAAGGTATAAAGTGATGTGTGCTGGTGGCTTGAGGCCCTTTGGAGGGGACCAGATGGAAGAAAAGAAGAGAACAGGGAGATTGGTGGGAGTTGATGACTGTAGAATGAATCATGAAAGAGATGTTTGAATCTAGGACTGGAGATAAGATAAGTGGTATATGGAATAAGTATTCATTAGCACTCTTGACTCGGTCACGATATTAAGCACACTCCCAAATTAATGTTGAAAGACAATTGTTCTTGGTGATATGCATGGGTTCAAACTTTGGAGGCTAAACTGCTTACCTTCATCCCCTCTGGCTTATGGCAATGAAGTTGAATGATAGATTTAGTTAAAAAACGATGACTGAAAGGCTTGTTTGTGCCCTGATAATGATCACCCTAATAACAGTCCTGGCAGTGCTGAAGGGGACCTGGATATAAGGCCACTGCCCTGACCTTGTTTAATTTAATTCTGAGAGAGGATATGTAGGTGCCTTGACGATAATACTGGCCAACCTAGACTGTGAAAAATGAAGCCTTGTAACTGCTCTCAAACACAAGCAAAGTACGTCTTTGCTTGGAACCCTAAGGAGGGAAGTGGTGAGTATTTAGAGGATGGAAGAAGATGAATCTCAGGAGCTGGTACACAATACAGGCTCTCTTGACCGATTGTAATAACACACTTATTATGCATGCATTCTATCATAACCTTTTGAGAGTCTTTCAATTTGAACTTTCAACAACAGGTAGATTTAGAATTTATCATGTGTAATTGGGGTTTGTATGTTCTTACATACACTGTGCTTCAGTATTTACTTGATAATTATCTCCTATTTTTCTGTCTTTTGTATAATATCTGTGTCTATATATCTGTGCGATGCGGCATAAAACAGAATTTCATCATCCATGGTCTTATCTCTCGCTCAAGTGGTAATATATTTGGTGATTCCCTCGAGGGAGTCCGGGAGGAGTGGGAGATGGGCGAGTGCTTAAGGAAGCATCTCGGAAGGAACAAGCGTGAGGATCTTGGAGGAATGAGAATGGCGTTCCATAGGGTGAAGCCCCATCCTCACTTTTACGATATAGGGATATTTTCTTCAGCCCACACCCCATACCTCCGGAATGAGGCACATAGCTCCCACAGCGGGTGTCAGCCTGTCCCAGGGCGACCGTACCAGTCGGATGCCGGCGGGGTGGGCACCACAAGTCCCTAACGTCGGGGGAGCAGGAGTGCCTCACTCTCACCCTCACTCACTCTCGTTTCAATTCCTCCTTCCCCGCAGCACTCCCCTGCATTTCCCTCTCCTTATTTCAACGCCCCCTCCCGTCCTCCCCCGGGGCACGTGACGAAGGAAATCCCCGAAGACTTCGGCAAAGTAAATTGCAGCTCGCGGGTTGCTTTATGTGCTTTTTGAAAGAAAATTGCATGGTGCGGAATATGTCTCCGCTCATTACCACGGTATTTGCGTTAACGGAGGGCCCAGCGAGTGGAATTCATGAGGTGTTGTGCGCGAAATAAGGAACAAGGCAATTGGAATGAGGGAAATGCCGATCGTCACGGCTCATACCCGCGATTATTTCCACTGAATTTTTTTCCGAGGCATGTTGACTTGGAGGTGACATCGGCGAGATCAAAGGCTTTTGGGTCTGTTTGGCACGAAAGCGTAGTTGAGCCTTCAAATGGGCGTATTTTCTTATAGTGCGAAATAACTACCAGATGTAATCAACCGTACCCGTGCTTCGGCGATATTTACTCAGCCATTTTTATTTGCTGAGGGAATTTATACTTCTAAACATTTTCCTTGGTCTAAGATTTAGATCGAAAGCATAAGAAAACCCCGGGAATTTCATAGGATAACGTTATTGTGACACCTCTGGTAAGTCAAATGGGGTTGAAAAAATAGGGATAGAATTCTCATGGGGAATAAGCCATGACTGTGACTAGCTATGAAAGGAAGTCGGCCCAAAATATGCTGCTTAAGTTCATGTCTTAAATTTCTTCCTCTATTTGGAGTTAATGACAACTGATAGAGCGAACAAGGGATACCGACGGCGAAAACGTCAAATTGAAATACGTATGGTGTTCTATTTCCAACTAAACGCGCAATTAATCATTGTTGCTTATCTAATTTAACTGCCTTACCTCGATCATGCTTAATGTTGTCTGCGATTTGATAGTAAAAACCTTCCAAATTGGTATTTTTCCGCCGAAATATAGTAGTAGTTTTTATGGGAGGCGACCGACAGCTAAGGTCATTTGCGCCATTAGGGATGGATGGAAAAGGAAGGGTGGTGAGAAACCCGGCGTCGGCATTGGCCTTCTCTTGTCGAAAGACGCCAAGGGTCCGCAGTTTAACGTTCCGTCTGACGAACGACGTACGCACTCAAAGTAATCTCCACTAAGCATCTAAGTAGGGATCGGGATATCGCTGAAAAATATTTGTTGCCTCCAGGATTTGAACCCGGGCCCTACGCCGAAATATGTACCACTTAAATTACTCACCGGGTGGAGAAAGTCATATTTAGCAATGGAGTGTTTCCTGTTAGCCTTACAACGACTTTACATGTTTAGCATAGTTTTAGTCGTAATTGGGCTATGGATCGTCTGATGCAAGTACAAATGTACTGACTCCAATCGTCATCCAGTCAACCCTATCAACTGTTACGAACGTCGAAAATCGTTGGAAAATAAAGAAGTGACGACCAGATTGACTCTTTTGATCCTTCGGCGACAATACATTTTAGCCATACCCTCATACCATAGGAGTCAAGCAAAACTGAGCATATTAATATCAATTATAAAGCGAGCGCTTGTTCTCGGAGAAAAATTTTTTAATGTATGTCAATAATTATATCACCAAGTATAAAATATCGTGAAACTGCAAAATTCATGTCCCATAATTTTCAACGGCTTGAAATTTTATTCCGTGCATTAAAACCATAATTGTTATATAAAAGCTAATTCCCGCATCGAGTTCATTCTATTGAAAAAGTAAAGTTATTTATTCTTTCATTTTATCCATTTTATCCGTGAATTCGTAATAGTAAGTAAGCGTGCTAGATGTAGTAATCATTTCACCGGTGGATATTTAATAGAAAATATGCTGGTAACTTCAGTGCCCAGGAACAGTTAATTTTTTCTTGACCCGAATAATTCGTAATCAGTATTAATTATGTAAGCCTCAATTTTTAAAGCCTCAATTTTTAAAGCCTCAAGGCATTTACCGAGACCATGGTTGAAAGATTTTAGTTATTATCCATTTAGATTATCCGCATCGCTCTAGAAAAATTTATGAAAATGTTAAAATGAGTAATATTTAACATTTTCGAGATTTATTAGAATCTGTAAGACCTACTAATTAAACCAAAATGTTTTAGGGTTCCTACAGGCAGTGTCACGCTGGCTAAGCCTCCCTGGTCCACGGTTCTATTTAGCCCAAGATAACTTCTGAACCGATTCATGTGCAGCTTCCATCATTTCACGTGATACGACTCCGAGAAAAGATCACGCGACCACTTGGAAAGGCGTATTCTGATAGCTGTTATTTTTTCAGCGGTAATTCATGGATATCTCCTTTTGGGTTAAAATTTCCGCAGCACTTTTATACGAGCTCCTACTTTTATTGGCTTTATCACCCCAAGTCTCCCATGTACTGATTGCACAACAGAGCTCTTTCGCTATAAGCATTCACAACTTTGCGCTATGCTCGCGTCTGATTGGAATTTGCATACAATTTGAAGCGATGAATTGCATCTGAGTCATAATATTTCTTGCCCAATTTCTGGTACTATTCTCACGCGTTTTCAATGCGATTCATATGCAAGCTATTATTTTATGAGAGTTGTACGGAAACATGGCCATGCGATGGGACCTTAATGAGTGTAGTATTTTTTTCAGAACATACATATTTTAAAACGAAATGGAAAGAATCTGAATGGATTTGGAGATAACCTAAAAACTTTTACTTCGAACTCGTGAGTCACCGGCCAAACTACCGCGAATCGTCTCGAAATCAGAAAAGTGTTGCGGCGATGTCTCCTATGCAGCGAAATCGGTTTTGCCAATGTATCATTTGGCGAAATATACGATGCGTCTCTTTTATTCCTTAAGGATTTTCAAAAAGTTGATCCGCAAGCCATAGACAATTCGCAACAAACATCATATCTTTGCACTGAGGTCAGTTTATAAAAATGGTTAAGTGCATTAAGGGAGAACCGTTAGCTTTGCCCTCCGAGAAACGATGGCCTCGTGTTATCATTAAACTATGTTTTCTTTCATTCGTATAAGCATCCATTTCAAAAATTAATTGCGTGATAACAATTGTTGGCATACAGATTTAAACGTTATACATCACGTACATACGGTATACGTGCAGTCACAAAGTCCTAGAGTCAATATTTCACTGTCTAGCGGCGTGACCAACCCTTGGGCACGGCGGCTAAAATCATATTTTCCCGGTCAGCAATATTTTGAGTGGGATCAAGTGGCGCCAAAACAAGGATTCCCAACACAGTCTCTCTGAAAATGATTGTTTTGTGCTTCTTAGCTTTCATATTAGTATCCTCAAGCCTATGCCATTCAATGCTGTTTCAGGCCATCCCCCAAATTCGAATGAATGCAAATTGATCGTTTTAAGGTATTGTTAGTGAGCTCAGTGATATGGAGTTGAAACGGTAAATCACTGCAGTTAGACGTTTCATTGAATTCTAATATCCACGTAACTACAAATTTTCAAAATAATTATCAATTATTTTTTTGTCTGCGCAGTCCACTTCACACGCTGTCTTTGCATTAGATCAGTTCATACATTCCTCGTAGACGGTTGCGTTTTACGTCGTTCGTATCAGCATCAGGGTATAGATCATCTCAGTTGTACGATAATTCCACCCAAAAGGGATGTGTACCCGACATAGTAATGAGGCTTATAAATGGGCTCTGAGATGAATGTCGTATGTTATACACAGATTCTACACAACTGTTCCTTAAAAAATTTTTCGTTCACTAAGGAAAATTCAAAAAATACTTTCTCGGATAATCAGCCGACGAATAGAAGAAAAGGTAGAAGAAAGCCTTTCGGAAATTCAATTCGGATTCAGGAAAAAATGAGGAGCCAGAGAGGCAATACTCAGCTTGAGGGTACTGGCCGAAAAATTGATCTGTGTAAACAAGCCGTTATACGAGGTTTGTTAAAAAAGTATCGCGAATATTGAATTTTCGCGGGTTATGTATATTTGATTTTCGAGTTTTTGTGGCGCTATGTTGGTACTTGTGTCTCTCACTTATGCCGAAAATTTTGGCCATTTTGAATGTTCAGTTAATTTTTGACAGCTGTTATACTTGGACGTGTTTTGGCTCGTCTTCGATTTTTGCCTGTTCCAAAAAATGAATCAAAGAATCTGTATCAAATTTTATGTGAAAAACGAAATTAAGTGCGCGGACGCATTCCGAATGTTGACTGTGGCATATGGAAAAGCTATCTTGGACCCAAGCAACATTTAGCGGTGGTACAAAATGTTCTCAGAGGGCCGAGAACGACGAAGAGCGTGCCGGATACCCGAGCGCGTCAACAACAGGCGAAAACAATGAAGTGAAGAAAATAGCATTGGCCAATCTTCGAATCGCCATTAGAAAAGTTGCTGCGGACCTAAACGTATCGATTGGCTGGTGCCATTCGATTTTTACCAATGATTTGGGGATGACACGGGTCGCCGCGAAATTCGAACCAAAATTGCCCAATTTCGACAAAAAACAGCAACGCATTAGCATTCCTAATGACTCTGTCCGCGGCGACCCAAATTTGCTCCAGAGGATCATAAATGGTGACGAATCACGGGTTTATGGTTATGACGTGGAAACTAAAGCTCAATCATCCCAATGGAACCTGCAGCACGAGCCAAGACCGAAAAAAGCGCGCCAAGTTCGGTCGAATGTGAAAGTTTTGCTTTCAGTTTTCTTCGATTGCAGGGGCGTGGTGCATTATGAGTTCTTGCCACTGGGTAGAGTGGTAAATAAGGAATATTACCTGCAAGTTATGGGCAATTTGCGCGATGAAATCCGCCACAAACGTTCGGATATGTGGAAAAACAAAAATTTTCTTTTGCACCATGACAACGCCCCTGCTCACACATCGTTACTTGTGCGCGAAGTTTTGCCAAAAACAACACACTAATGGTGTCGCAGCCACCGTATTTCCCAGATCTGCCCCCAGTGACTTTTTATTGTTCTCGAGACTGAAGAGGCCCATGAAGGACGACGCTACCCTACGATTGACGACATAAAGACTGCATCGAAGGAGGAGCTGAACAAGATCACAAAAAATGAATTTTTGAAGTGCTTTGAGGATTCAAAAAAACGTTGGCACAAGTGTATACTATCTAATGAGGATTACTTTGAAGGGGAAAACATAGATATTCATGATTAAATGAATACTTTTTGAAAAAACACAAAAGTCTTGATACTTTTTGAACAGACCTCGTATGTGGCATTCGTGGACTTAGAGAAGGCCTTCAACAATGTCGAATGGGACAAAATGTTCTAAATACTAGAAACGCTTTGAATGGACTATAACGATAGAAGAATAATCCATCACTTCTATAAGAATCAGGTAACAATCATGCAAATGGAAAACGGAAGGAAAATAGGAGCCAAACTAAATAAAGAAGTTCGACAAGGATGCCATCTTTCGCCGGCACTATTCAACATATATCTAGAAGAGGCAATAAAGGAAGCACAAGAATTGGGCATCAAAGGGGTGAAGGTGAATGGCGAAGAAATTAACATGCTGCGGTTCACAGACGACATCGTAGTAGCAGCGGAGACGCGAGAGGACCTGCAAGCAAACCTGAATACTATTGACCAAGCACTGGTGGAATATATATGAGCATCGATGAGAAGAAAACGTAAATCCTTGTGTGTGGAAGAGATAAGCTGAATGCAGCAATCACAATTCGGGGAGTGAAACTAAATTGGAGTCCTTCATCTACTTGGGCAGCAGTATAACTTGGTATGGAAAAAGCTCGACCGACATCAAGCGAAGAATACCCCAAGCAAAAAAGGCGTTCATTGCGAAGAGGCAACCACTATGTTCAAAGAACATAACATTGCAACCAAGGAAGCCGTTCGTGAAAACGTTCGTGTGGAGTATGGCACTCTACGGATCGGAGACATGGAATATTGGGAAAGTCGACCAACATAGAATAGAAGCATTTGAAGCATGGTGCTGGAAAAGAAGACAAACTTGAAGAACGATGAAGTATATAGAGGAGGAATGGACCATATGGAGATCTCTACGGCGAAGAAGAACTAGGTGGATTGGACATACCTTGAGGCCCAATTGGATTAGTTAGAAACATAATAGAAGGAAAAATTGAAAGAAAGACCACCCGAGGAAGGCCAAGAGACAAGTACTTAGGGGAAATTAAGAAGGACGTAAAACAGGGCCCTTATCAGAGGGTGAGGGAATTATCACTAAATAGGGAAGAAGGGAGGGCTGCAACTAACCAATCTTAGGATTGAAATACTGATGATGATGATGGGGGAAAATTCTCACCTGTGTGGTGCAGTAAGCGCCAACCAGAAATATTTACCTAAGCTCGCAAAGATCAGTCAAAATAAGGTTCGCAAAATTCAGATGGAATAAAATTCTCAAGTTCACTGAAAAGATTCCTGTACTTATGTTGACAACGAGCAAAACTCACAATTATACTTTAATTGGCATCAGCCCGACTCTTAGAAAATCAGATACTGTTATTAGTTACACTGCCACCAAGAAAGGTGTTGACTTCGTGAGAACAAATGTCTTCATATCGCAAAAGCATGACCCATTCGAGAGCCCAATTTGTGTGGGCGCAGCAATGAGATCTGCAATGAATATTGTTTTCAAAATATTCCTTAAAATGCTTTCTTCTATTGTTGATACACAACAAAAAACATACTAAATAATCGTAATGTTTTTATTTGTTGATATACGATATACTCGTAATTATCACGGGTACTTACGTGCATGCATGTAATTACATGCATGACACTGGTTTTGGCAGATTGGTAGTAATCATATTACGAAATTGTAGATTAGTAGATCGACTAATCCATTGGTCTACATTTCTACTAGGCAGAAAAGTAGATCAATAGACTAATAACTTGGCTAGACCTAGATTTGGCTTGTAACCATCTCTCGAACGATCAAATTAGGAATTATCTACAAAGAAAACAGCCAAAGAGTTATCTTTTTCGGGATATTTGGGATAGAATTTGTGAGCGGTATTGCGTTACTACTACCAACAAAACGCAGAGAGTTGAGCGTTGCCATGCAGTTTTTTCTCCACACTGAATATCCGCCAAGCTGCGAAATGATTTCAAGCACATGAACCCATGACTACCTCACACCCCTTCCGAACGATTACATTTTACCGTGGTTAATACTTCGCGATACACGAAATTTCCAAGACGCGCGATTCGAGATGGCTTCACGAATGACACTTTTCGACTGACTTGTCTTCGTTACCTGGAATCTCTAAGCAGGATAGTTCCTTTAAAGAACGCCTGGCTTTCTTCAGCCTCAGTGAAACAGGACAACCATTTTGATTGAACCCCAGGCGCCACCGTGGTGATATCTCCGGGGAAAAGGAAAGTGCGACGGACGTAGGACTCCACACTGCGAGCCCTTTAACCTTTCCGAGAGATTCCCTCTCCACCGCCACATTAGAGGATATCGAGGACTTCGAGGGATGCAACAAGCACTCTCCCTTCCTCCAAGGAACCCCACCCCCCCCATCTCCCCGCGTTCCCTCTCCCCCAACTTCCCGCTCTTCCGATAAGGTATCTGTGAGCCCGCGGAGGGGGAGCTGCAGCGCTGGACTAGGAAAGTAGGGAAGTGAGGACACGGGGCAGAGTGCGGCCGGCGGACCCATCGACCATCTCTGAGGGAATAAGTACAAAAGGCGGGAGGCTTGCGCCGGCAGTATAGTGACGGAAACCGTGCAGCTACAGTCTACTCATGGTCGTCTCAAGGAACAGCAATCTATCGGGACTGCCGAGCCTTTGACGGATATCAAAAGCTCTTCCTAGTGAAAAACACCTCATCTGCCTCCGACCCTCGACATCTTCTCTTCATCCGAAAGTAAATTTGTTTTCTCAGCGCGTCTCGAAATGCCTGCCTGTGCGAACGAAGCCATCGGCCGGATGTGGTGCGGGCACCAGAGAGCCAGAGCCGTCTCCAATCTCAGTTCGACTTCTTCTTCATCGGGGTCTTCTCCCTCGGAACCCACTTCACCGGTGCTCATCAGGGCCAACGGAACGACGCGCCGTTTCAGCCTCCCCCTCAACTCCAGCCCCCTCCCGCCCAATGGCGACAAGAAGGACACGTGCATCGTCCCTGCAACCGCACCCTCATCGCCCACCCTGACTCATCACCAAAGAAATGGAAGCGCGACGTGGCCGGAGAGTCCTCCTCCCCCACCAATGCCTTCCGGCTTCATCGGCTGGTACCCCGTCTTCCTTTTGCGATTGGTGTGGGCTATTATGACGGAGGCCCTGTCCCGCCTCGTTTGGTACCGGCTAGTGCTCTTCTGGCCGTCGCTCTTCGTCTCTTTGGCCCTGGAGTTGCTGTGGAAAGCCGTGGGCGCCGTGACCGGAGTCCTCGAGGCCATACACACCCCGGTGTGGGAGAGAGCTCGTCGGAAGAGAACTGTCCTCATCAGCGGGGGCAGCACACTGCAGACACTTCAAATGGCCAGAAACTTCCACGACGCTGGCGCGCGTGTGGTCGTCTGTGAGCAAGAAGGTCTTTTCCCTTTGGCCCGCTTCTCGGCTGCCGTCAGTGCCTACCACACCGTCCCACGTCCGGAGGGAAGGACCCACGAGTACGTGTGTGCCCTCTGCCGAATAGCGGAGAAGGAGAACGCGACGCTATATATCCCAGTGTCCGCAACGAACGCCGCGTACTACGATGCCCTGGCAAAGCCTCATCTGGAGCAGCTGGGCGTGAAGGTGTTCTGTCCAAGCGCCAGGGACGTTTGCCGCCTGGAGGACGTGTGGGAATTGATGAGGAGGTGCAACACACAGTCCCTCGTGACCCCTGTGTGCCACAAAGTGGTCTCCCGGGAGCAGGTGTTGGCCCTGTACTCCGGAGGACCCCTGAAGCGGCGTCTGGTCGCATTCACCGCGGGCCCGATGGGAGCCAGGGCAAGGCACTGCGTCCTGTTGCCCAAGACCCGAGCAGAGTTCCAAGAGAAGATCAAACTAGACGACCTAAACGAACTTCAACCTTGGGTCATTGTGCAAGACATCCAGGGGGAGCATCTGATCACGTGCACAACCGTGAGAGACTCTTGCATCACGGCCAACGTGACATGTTGCGTCGTCTCCGAGAGCGATGGGAAGGATGGCGTCCTGCAGCCCGTGCACAAGCCGGAAGTGGTCCCGTGGCTGGAGAGATTTTTGAGTGGCATCGAGACTGGCATGCTGAAGGGGACGGGGGGCAAGGCGAACCTGAGCACACACTTGACGTTCCATCTGGTGGTGCCACCCGGAGGGGGTGCCGTGATCCCCCTCGCTTGCAGGGTCGGGGTTTCCTTGCCCTACGTCTGCCTCTCCTCCGAGCACCCCAAGGCTGTCTGGAAACCTTGCCGCCACGCCGAGACGAGGTGCTCCTTCGGGCATGCCGGAGCACCGCTGCTGGCGTCCGCCCCGCGCCTCTGGTTGCCCTCCATCACCCTTCGGACGCTCCTCCGACCCACAATGCAATGCCTTGTGGCCCTTGCGTATACCCTGTGCAAGGGAAGGGAGGCCGTGTTCGTCGTCTGGGATCCTTTGCCATTCTTCGCTCACCACGGTGTTCAAATCCCGCTGGAGGCGCTAGGGAAATGGTGCGGAGTCCTCAGAGTGACCCCATTTGGGCACACCTTATTCGATCCCTTCTTGGGAGGAGCGGTGGTGTGTTGAGTACGTGTTGATTGTCCCTAGGAGACATTAGAGACTGAAGTGTTTTATTTAATTAAATGAATCTATGTGATAGCCTCATCGCATCAACTCCCATAATTTGTTTTCTCATATCTCATCGAAATAATTGTTATTTTATATTCATTGACAAACCATTAAGCGGCAGATTCATTTTTCGAATTTGTTTTATTATTATTATTATATTTTATGTTCCTTGGAGTTGACCTCTCAAAGACTTAGATAGGGCTCCCGTGCATTGTCATTTCACATGGGATATTTAATAGTTTCTCTCAAGACGCAGTTCATTTTTATTAATTGTAACTAGAATATCACCTGGTTTCTTGTTTTAGGAATGAAATGGAGAGAGAAATTTTGATGAACTAATGTAATAAAAAGGAATAACCATTTGATAACACTTTTGCCTTTTATTATATGCACACCATGTAATTCCACATTCATTTGTCGTAATTTCATTCGTATTAATAATTACTATTTTTTGATACAGCTACATATTTCAAGGAAAGAGAATAGGCTGCTGTGTTCGTTTGATAATATTTTAAAGAAATCTCTAGAAGTCAAGAATAAATATAAAATATTAAGAGTGTTAATTAAAACTTCGTTAATTTTTGGCGATAATTTCTCGAGATTATGCGGTTTTTAGCCAAAAAAATGAACTCTTTGAATGCAAATAATTTTGGAAGGAAATGGGTATGATGATACACACAAATATATATATATATATATATATATATATATATATATATATATATATATATATATATATTTGTGTATCATCATACCCATTTCCTTCCACACACACATACATATATATATATATATATATATATATATATATATATATATATATATATGTGTGTGTATGTGTGTGTGTGTATGTGTGTGCGCGCGGGCGTGTATGATTGGGGTGGGGTTTATTTTTAAAACGCTTAAAATATGCTTAGATACTCAATAAAAATTAATCATATCAGGGTTGATTGGACGGATTAGTCTGTTTGTGCCATTCGGTTAACCCTGAAATTTTATCCTAGTATTTGGAGGTGTTATCTGCTGTGTGGTAGAACTATGGATTATATTGTAAGAAATGAAACTTGCCGCGAAATTTAGCTTGGCTGCGGCAATAATATTAGATTTTCAATGTTTAAATGATTTGAAATTAGTATAAAACGAATGAAGGCATGATTGAATGCCCTCAGCAGTGGCATTGAAAGAATTTACTTCCTCTTAGATAACCAGCCTCTATATAGGGGACAAGTTTTCAGGACTGCGGAAGGAGTGGATCAATAGGCTGTCGAAATAGTGATTCGGCTTCAACATGCACAGGGAAATAAAGCTAAGGGCATCGATTTATTTCCTTTCTTTGAACTACGTTTCCTTCGCACGGTATATTTGAAGATTCGGATGAACGCCTCGTGTTGTAGATAAAGGTAAGAAAAATATTTCCAATGCCTGGAATTATTTCAGTATTTCACTTTTTGGGTAACAAAAAAGATATTATCATTTATTAAGGGATCGCCTCTGTTGCCAAGCTGCTAGGCTTGCTTTGTGAGGCATAAATGCATTTTTTTTCAACATCACGTAGTCGCTTCCTGTTCTTAGGCTTTATGTGGAAACGCGCTACACTCGTATCAGCTCTAGAGCTGTCACAACCTTGTACCGATCACTGGGCGTATTATCTGGATACTATAGAATACCGCAGCATTCTCAGAGTGGAAGATTTCCGTGTCTCATAAAATTAGTTAGCATATATCTAGAGCAATAAAGCAACGTAATGAATTGACTTCTAGCGTGCCAGAAAAAAAAGTGTCGGTTATTATTTTGACTACTGAATCTGTACAAAACATAATATACATATTTCAAGACCGTGGCAGTCTATGGGATTGAAGTGGTGAGTACTCAAATTTAGAGATTTTGAGTATTTTTTGTATATCTAGTTTTTACTTTGACGTGTAACGAGCAACTCGATATAGTTTCTCATCAAATTAAATTATATGAGATGTTTTTATCAAATTTAATTTTTACGAACAAACAGATATTGTTTGTTATTGTCAGTGGAATATAAATAAATTGAAATGAATTATAGTCAATTCTGGTGCATCAATTCAACACATCGCATAATATGTACGGAAGAAATGAAGGGAAATGTTAAGAACAAATGATTTGCAAAAGGAAAATAACCTAAGTACTATGTATGTGTAGCCTAGGTCAGTTAAAAAAAACGCAAAAATTTGGTTTTTGGGTGAAATAGCAAGCGTCTGCAACTCAAAGCAAAATGAAAGAAATAATAGTGCAAAGCTTTTTTCCTTTCACAGAAAAACAAGGTTTTTTTGTGAAAGGAAAAATGGATATTTTATGCTGCAGGATCTGGCGCAAGGGGTATTCTATGCTCCAGGTTGTAGATTATTACACTCTCTTGGCGAGATCCTGGGGCACCCATTTCATTGGGAACCGGAGGATATCTGTGAATCCGGTCCTGGTCGAAATAGGTAAACTATAGTGAAAGGTAGATAGGTTTGTAAAAAATAATTACGATATTGAGTGCGCTGCAACAAGAACTATGACAAATATTATGATAAATATGGCATGGAAAGCTTATATCTAAATAATAAAGCTTAAATTTAAAAACTTGAGTAATAATGATGGAAAATAATAGACCAATGGCTAAAATTAATTCGATGAACGTTATTGAAATTTGGAGAAGATGTGGAAATGATAAAATATAGTACACAAGAATCCCCTAGAAAATACCAAGACATTTTATTCTTGTATTCTTAGGAGTAGTTATTCCATTTTACTTTGCGCAATGAACTGTTTAGAAAATTCATTCATTTCAATCTGAATACATATCAAGTCTTAAGCTTGCTGTATTCATATGTACACATATCCTCATCCTTTAAATACTCCGTGACATTCCTCTAAGAACACTTGAGGGTATTATTTGAGAACGTCACAGCTAACTCTTATCTAGGTCGCTAAACGTGTGTCGCCCATGTAAAGAAATCGCCAAAGATGACGTTGAAATGGGTTGTTTCGTGTATGCGAGTGCCTCTTCTTCAATGTTATAGGCTACAAAGAAAATTTTCCTCTGCACTTACCTAAAGGTGATCGAAGTTTTGCAAATTAACGTTCAGGCGTGCAAAAGATGTGCAGGGCAAAATGTCGTACATTGATCAACTGAGGTTATACTGAAGTATACACCATACTGAGCCATACTGAAGTTGTACAGTGACTACGACTATACTCATTGCTATGCTATTTGTATTTCAATGTTCAAATACTTGTGAGAATAAAAATCCTTGGTTTGAGAAAAAGGTTTATATAATTGATAATGAACAATGTGAAGCAAAGAGCTCGAATTAAATTGTCAAGATAATTTTCTTCTTTTGGAGGATTTGCTACACATTTTTCCATGCGCATAATTAGGTGTAAGATATAAAATTTTTGATGTAACAATGTAACATAATGAAATCGTGGACAAAATGGCTGGCGGATTAAAAATGTGAATCGCTTATGAGCACCACAACTTCGTTAGTTTTACTCACCGCTCATTCTTGCATATTCCTTCTATCGTACCATAGCTAGATTTCTACGAATTAAGAACGAGTAATTTGCTGAATTTTCTTAATTTATATAGTATTAGTTTCCGTGTAACACGTGTTAAGCCTCGCTTGTATCAAACCCATCCATGACTTTACGTCAATAGAAAAAGTTTAGTTTTACAAAATTGTAAAAAGCGTGTTTAATTTAAAAAGGCGTGAATTCATTATTAAATAAATTATTTCGCTAAATTAATAACTTTTATGGCCCAGCCGTCACCGTAACTTTTAACAGTCAAGGTCCGATATCGTTAGGTAGGCATTACGTTAGTTTCAAGTAAGACGCGGTAATCAGCCTGATGGAGTGCAGGTGAGACATGAACCTAGCCGCCGACGCTCCTTAAATTAATTCCGCCTACCTACCTGATGTGATATGATATAGTGATTCTGAATCTTTGAAATGATTTGCTCAAACACGTGTGTAGTTCTCCACAAATGACATCACAAAAATTATGAACTAAAATATGGAGCGTGGGGAGAATAAACGGTTAATCGAGGAAACGGAATTTACGTATCTACTTACTTTCAAAGTTGTGCCATTCTATATATAACTTGAACTCGAACGTAGGTGTGGACTATCTAACCTCCAATTTCAACGTCAAGCAATAATGACCAAGGCAGAAAAAAAGTAACTGGCACATTTTCCATCGGAGCATGCCTCAATTCCAAGTTTGCGTTCGGTTTCCCAGCGCGTTAAAAGTTAGGCGAGAGAAGCGTGGGAATCGATTTCATCTCCCTTTTGTCGTTTCGAAGGTTTATTTCACATTCGTGTCCCAGCTGTACGGGAAGCTCCGAGGGCAATTTGCTCTTCATTGGCTCGAGGGAGAGTCGCGTAATGAGGGGGTTGCCTTCGTAGGATTACACTTTTATTGACCCACTTTCCGGGTCTACGAGTCCGCCGGCCTCCCAATGGACGGGAATGTGTCAACGAGGGGGAGTGCCTCGTGCAACAGCACGTGGGAATTCCTCCTCCGCTGCAATCACCCCTTCTTCTTCTCCGGCCCTCCCCCGACCCTCTCTCCTCCTCCCCCGTTCACCAGCATGCAAATCTCTCCAGCGGTCGCCGTCCGGGTTGCGTGGGTGGCCGGCTGCTCCCTCGCACACCACCGCAGTCACGTGCCAGGCCGTGCTCGGGACCTCATGCGTCCCTTCCCACGGGGCCGCACCGAGTGCGTGACCCGGCCCGCCGCCCACCGTCCCCCTCTGAGGCCCCCCCCTCCACACATTCCGGCCCCCTTCCCCACCCCCGCTGTCTGGGAGATGGATCGCCGCTTCGTGTGCTGGGGCGGCTGAATGCTGCGGGGGGAACTGGAGCCCTAGCTTCTAGACTCGAGACTTTCGATAACTCACTCCGACCCGATGGCCCAGGATGCTTTAAATCTTAAAAAGGCTGATCCGACGCAGGACCTCAGGTGTATGGCAAAAGGGAATAAGATCAACTATGAGTTGCCAATGAATGCATATGGCACATTTTCGTCGGTGAGTGTCGTTGATGGGCGTCCAGGCCGTGGTTCGTCGTCGACCTCTTCTCTGCCCTCCACGAACATCTTGTGCCACCGAAAGATCATGTTTCTGGACATGGCTGACTTCCCGTAAGCCTGGTTAATCATACCGACAGTTTCGGTAGACGATTTCCCAAGCTTTACCGCAAATTTGATGGAATAACGCTGCTCCAAAAACTTCGGCATCGCGTTCCGTGACGTGGGTCGAGCGTGGAGGTTCGCGTTAACAGAGCTCCTCACTACACCACAGCTCAGAGCCGACTGCCTTTTTCAGCGTCGTTTGCCAACATACCCCCCTCCAATCGCAGCCCGTCAGAGCGGTGCTGGGCGCGCCTGGAGCGGCGCGCCCAGCCCAGGAGTCAGTACACTTATTTTCCGGACGAACCCTGTACGTGTAGTAGCATACATACATTCATATGAACTATACAGTATACATGCATAGTATACATATAGTATTACTAATGTTCATGGTCAACCCCTTAAATCATAGGGATCGACCATTATTTCTACAACAATTTAGGATTAATATTTCAGTTTATTATCCCTAGCCGTCTTTTTAAATCATCCTGACCTCGCGCATACGTTTCGAAATCTATCCCTTGGCTCTATCTGACCGACTCAATGCCAGTTTCTTATTTGCCACTGAATAAAAGTAACCTTTAATCGAATATTCTTGTTGCTAAGGCCCGATTGTGGTGGAGTTCATTCTTGCGACACCTCGGATTAACATCATCGTGTTATGATGTCCGTTCATTTTATCTTCTAAAATTGAAATCGTCCAGACGTCTCTCGCTGGAACACATGGTGATAGGAGCACTCAATTGAAAAAAGTCGTGCATGAGGCTCAAGTGTCATACTTATATCGCATAATTTTTTCCCCCTATCTTTCAAAATTTAAAGATAAAAGATTGGGAGAAGGAAATTAAAGATAATTTGTACTCTCAATGATGCATTAAAGTTTAAAATCTGTTCGGAGGCTTTACCAAAGCGCGGGTGGAGTAACTTAGGCAGCTCAAAAATCATACTTTTGGCATGATTAAGAACGGAGGAACGGGCGAGAGTCGAAAATACTATGAACACTCTCAATATTCAACCCTTCTATTCCCGGTGTCCCCATGGCTAACAACGAGTCGGTCTTTGACCTTGGGTTTTAATGGACTTACATGATTGCACTTTATAAAAAGGATCAATGCACCCTCCCATTTCTGTTATCTGTGGTAGATTACGCATTTATGCGTCATTCCCACGTATTACTTGCCGGGGCAGTTTGAGGCATTCTGAGCAAAAAATAGATTTCTTTGGTGTAATTCACGAGATTTTCGTTAAGCTTGGCAGGATAATGCCGCGAGTTCCCCTATTCCTGAATGAAAATGTTTATAATACACAATCATATGTAATAATGTAAATCAAAATTAATTGGAAATTATCTCAGGTTGTCCAAACTCCTTAAAGCAAGTAGACCATGAAGTAACTAAGAGATTGAAGATAGGTTGGCTACAGTAATATAAATAACAAATTACTTTTTACATTTACCACTTATCAAAAGCGTCAGCCATGTTTCAAAAAGGAAGGAAAAATTTCAAGGATTTAAGTTGTTTTATAAGGATGAAATATAATAGGTAAATGAACGTACTTAAATTCTGGATGTACCATTACCACACTGAGTTGATCCTCTGACAAATAATACACACACTTACGCACCCTTACGTATAATTTTACATGTAAGGGTGTGTATGTAGTGTTCCAGTACATTTTCCAAAATTTAATATGGGTTTGACTTTTATATTTCGTTGGAGCGTGTATGTTCGTCAATTGTTCGATTTCTTTTTTCTGGACATCTTTATGGCTATGTTCTATGTCACATACCTGACCGACAGATCAATATAAAAAATAATTTCTTTGCCCAATATTCACTGAATCTCTCGGTGTGGATTAGATGAATCCCGCGAGTCGTCTAAACATGTGCACTTCCAGGATGTGGTAGAATTTGCTGCTAGTGGAAACTTATCACCAAGGGTCTTTTATCAGGGCTTGCCTTTCAGTAAGTGCAGTTGAAATCAAAATAATAAAGTGGTTGATTCCATTAATGATAGCCACAATTTTTCTTATTAATTTGGAATTTTAGGAATGGGACTTTATGAATACGAAATCCTAATAATAATGAGTCCTAAGTTTGATCTCGACGGATGTCGATAGCTCAGATCTATGTAATATCCACATATTTTCAATAAGGGAGTTAATTATTTTCTCGTTTCCGCCTGTAGTTTTCCTATCGAGTTCTGACGCTGCATTTTTAAATATGCATCTTCTCATCTGCATCTCTTCCCCTAGCATCGAGAAGCATCTCCAAAAACTGAATCGGAGACGTTACAGTCGGATGTAGAATGGCCTAGCAACGGGCTGTTGTAGCAACGGGTGTGCTGTTTAGCTCACCATGCACTCGGTACAAAAGAGGAAACCATAATCGAGTGCATCTTAATTTGCGCGTGCCGTGCGTGCATAAAATGTGCGTTGATCCTTGATCGCCGCTGCCTGTCAAAAGTTCTGATAGTGATAGTGACAAGCTCGAGTAGACAATGTTCATTCTCATTTTTAAATAAAATTGTTCACGGAAAGCTTCACCATGCTTCTCGGTGGCCCCTATTAAATTTGTTCTGAAGCGTCTTTAAAATAAGAAGCAAACTTTTTCCAATCACTCATTAAGTTAAAAGAATAAATGCTCAATAAAATATCTATTAGCTGCAAATGAACCTTCATATATCCCAGGGCAAATAAATCTTCCATTATTTCACTCTGTCTTACAATATCATTTTGAGCCATGAGCTATTTTGAGCAACGGTCATGACCACGAACTCGCATTCTATTTCAAACTTCCTTTAAAGAACTAAGTGATTCATTTCACTTACATGAGCATCGATTGGCATAGTCACAATCATAATTTGATAGCATTGCTTTAATTTAGTTGACGTGACTCAATAAACGTGAACTAACAAACCCATTTTCCAAAGAATATATTATTCTATATGAGTTAAAGTTAACACTCCCTTGAAGCAGCCGATGATAAAATTAAAGGCAGTGGACTCTTTATTATTCTACATACCACATTTCATAGTGTACGTATGTATTTTGCTCCGCAAATTACCTAAATAAGGGAATCCACTTCCATGTCTAGCATTTTTATTCATTTTGAAAACTTCGCGACAAATATTGTGTCCGGCCAGGCATTGAAAAGTGTGATTTAATAAATCATGCAAACAAGTGCCACCATGAATTCCCTCGTAAACAGAAAAAGCCATTGTATATGGTCCACTTTATCTTGAAAATCTTAATCATTTGATGTCAATACATTACCATTTTTCACGACACAAAGAACTAATTGGAATTCATCTTCATTGTCGTCAACATTTGGGGAAATCTCTCTTTATCTCTGGTAGATAATACGATTAAAAAAGTGCGTCACAACCTGGATAAACATCTTGCAACTATGGAGATTCTCCCCGTCTCGTGAGATCTGACACAAAAATCTGCCTCTAGAGATGATAGCCATGACATTCGGCAGTAACCATGCACGCTTTGGCCTCCAATCACTAATGTCAATTCGGAAGAAAAAGTCATTGCTTCCATTATTCATCTTAGGACATACAAGACAGTGGAGATGTGGTAGTTCAGTGTACCCACAGAGCTAGCTGAGGTAGGGCGCTGAGTTATTGACTAGGGGACCCGGGTTTGATTCCGGGTTATGTCTCTGGGCACCCCCAGACCCACCCATGATATTTCAGATGACAGATCAAAGCTCAGGCGGCACAGGGAATGGAACTGCCCCCGCCCTCTCCCACCCTACTAATGAGTGAATCTCACACGCCGTTGTGCTCAGTACTATATCAGCTCTACCCTCACCTATCAAACCGATCTTCGAATTGGTTACTGTGGTTATGCGAGAAAGCATCGAAAGTTATGATAAAATCGATTATCCATTACGGATAAATTTTTTTACATAGTCACCCGTTCAAATTTTGCGCGTTTTATCAGCTACCTCGATGAATGAAAGGAAAGACAGACTTCTTAATAATATGATCCCAGACATAGCATTATCTTTTAAATAACATTTCTCATTCATTCTGATGAAATATGAATTATAACATAGATTGATTAATATTGCATTGATGTGCTATCAAGCTTGAATTTTCAAATGAATCATTGAAAAGCTGAAAGTTATTGAAGAAGGATTTCAGGGAATCCAGGGGCATTTTTTGGTTTTATTATTTTGAAAATATTAAAGTTATAGGGATTGACAATTCCTCTTATCATATGGGCCAGCATATTTTTCCTCGATCTGACCACCACTGTCACACTTTTAAGAAGCAAATATTCGAGAACTTCACTTCGTCTATGAGATGGGAGGTTATAGAGCGAGTAAATCTGGGAATCTTAGCTGTTGGCAGACCAGCTTTGCTTCCGATATCAACCTATTTCTATTAATGTGAGATGAGATAGTATGTCAAGCTCCCACCTAGGATAGTCACATAAAGCTAGACATTTTCTTTGAAGAATTAAGCCCAAAAATTCTTGTATCACATTATCTTGTAAATCACTGTTTTAATGAAGTGTTAAAATTGTTAGCCATTCTATATTACGAGGGTCATCCGGAAAGTAGTACCCGTTCGTGCCGCATGAAGTGCTGACGACGCGAGTAGCCGCTGGACGAGGTCAGATAGCTTCAGTGGCTTGTCTGCCTTCTCTGAGCCAAGTTGCGTGACGCTAGCATTGCCTGTGTTGTTTCTGTGATTGTTTACAATGTTTAAAAAAATTGAGAACGCCGCCAGTTGTGAAGTGAGGGCAGTGATTAAATTCCTCAATGCAAGAAACGTTCGCCCATGTGATATTCATCGCCAATTAAAGGAGGTGTATGGAGACAATGTAATGGACGAGTCGTCTGTTCGGCGGTGGTGTCGCAACTTCAACATGGGGAGGGGGAACACACACGACGATGAGCGTTCGGAGAGACCGTCTGTCATTACAGACCAACTGGTGAGCTCAGTTGACGAATTCGTGAGGAACGATCGGCGCGTCACAATTGATGACATCTGTGAGCATTTTCCCAATGTTTCTCGAACAATTGTTCATGAAATTGTTAAACACCATCTGCATTATGCAAAAATTTGTGCAAGATGGGTCCCTCGCGTATCTCAATGAGCTGGCGGCGAAGGACTATGCAGCAGGAATACAGAAACTTGTCACACGTTATGACAAATGCCTTAATTTGCTTGGAGATTATGTTGAGAAGTAGTTTAAAGTATCCTCTTTCAAATAAAATTTTTTATGTTTGTTAATATTTACTTTTGTGTCTTTATTTCACGAACGGGTACTACTTTCCGGATGACCCTCGTAGTTGATCATGAAATATATGAAATCGCTACCCTACGAGATCATTTCACTTATTATGCTTCATTTATAATTGACTAAGGGACATTAATTGGACCAGGTTTCATACTTATTCAAAGGCGTTCGTGATTGAGAAATTATGAGATGGAAGCTCTTCACACACAGAAGGAAATTTTAATTGGGTTTTCAGATACTCTTCTGCTGGTAGCAACATGTACAAAGTTAAAATATTGAACTAGTTGATTAAATTAATCCTCTCTAAAATAATGCCTACTTCATAAAATATCTTCTAATCCTTACCTCGTGCTTCGTCTCCGCCTCCTACATGCATATTTTCCCACCTCTTTACGATAAAATACTAAAGGATAAGATAAAGAGTATTTTGATCTTATGAACTGATTAGATAGATTCAGGTAATTTTCCATCAAAATCATGTCCAGCGGTCACTAACTTTGGCCTGTCCATACTCACTCAGTCTCTTCTGCCGGGAGTATTCGAAGGCAGGAAATGGAAAGTAATAGGGAGTTTTGTATTGACCGGCTGTATTAATTCACCATAGAGATAACGCCAAAATATTTTCGGATGAATTTTTTAGGTACGCGTACAGCAAAATAGTGCATAAACTTTGAAGCGTTACTGAAGGAAGTCTCTTGTTGAATCAAAATTAAAGAATTTTGTTTGAAAGATCCTTTAATTTCTTTAAATTTCATTTAAAGGGATTAATTCTCACAACTTTTCTCACCATGCATTTGATATAATAGCTTACACGTAACATTTAAAACTGTCTCTTGGTAACTCTACAAACCCTGGAATAAATCTGCGGTGACATTAATTTTTACTTGATATTTTAGCTGGAATCGAGGCAACTATGCTCGGATACTGGACGAAGAGTTCTCCTTTCAAATTCTGGCCATTGATTATGCATATTCCTCCAGATATATTTCCATGGAAACCACAAATGGTACAAGGAAAGGACAAGTTTTACATGAGAAATAGTTTTGGAAGCTCAATTTCAGGGTGAGAAAGAGCAAAATATGATGGTTTCGCCCTCAAAGGAGGGATCATTGATAGAGTAAATGATGAAGATGTGACTTGAATTTGAGAATTCATTTTAGTAACACTACCTGACGCATCATTACATACGAGGAACGTGGGATGACCAACTTCTGGCCACAAGTAAACAATTGTGGTGTTTCGTTAATTCTAAAACACGTGGCGTTTTGCTCCGAAATCTTCTTTTATTATGACGTGCTGTTTTCTCGTAAGTAATGCGTCTTCACAGATTTCACAAAAATGGTCTGGAAATCGACTAGTGAATCGGGCAAACACCGATTACAATAACTTCTGGATGAGGTAAACAAGTTAATCACAAAAAAAGTCGTTTTAAAGCTCATTTTTAACGTGAACAGATCGAGGCCGCATGGATATTCGCGTCGAAGAATATCCACTCTCTGCTTCAGCTACGGATGTATCTCCCCTTAATTTGCAACTAATTTCTTTTCTGCCTAATCTGCCTTTTCTGTTTACGTGAAAACGGGAGACGGGGATCTCAAGAAGACCTTTGCCTTTGGGGATTGTCCCACTCTCTCATTGTGCTCTCCGAGTTATCTCCGAAAATATCTTGGTGGGCACAGTCCACGTGCCTGATTATCCAAATTCTCTTACGTTTTAATGCACTCGATTTTGATTGAGAAGTGATATTTTAATTCCCATTACTGAATCCTATCATGCCATAGAATGCAAGGGAATATGTTTTTGCCATAATTTTTATTTAAGCATCGTTTGCTGTCGTTATGATTCATCACTTCTTTGACTACTTGCCTTGGAGGATTTTCAAAAACTGAGAATTCTTCAATATGTGAGAAGAGAATAAAATTATAGAACGTTGGGCTCGATCTAAAAATTTAATGAAATCTTAACTAATTCATATCACAATTTTTCTGGGAAATCTACTGAATGGAACGGCTTCAATAACTATTAATTCTGGAAAAGGGAAAATCCCATTTCTTAAATGTATCGCACTGAATGTTTCTTTAAATAAGTTAAGATACCGTTGATGACGGTATTCCAGTATCTCTTTCGTTACGGATCTACCGGGGCAACTTCAACCCGTAAAATTCATTTGTTGCAGTTCAAAAATTACAGCACACCACAGGCTTCAAAGAAATAAGGGAAAATAGGAAATAAAACTCTTCCATCCGGTCACCTTTCACAATCCATTGATTGTTGCGGTCAAGCACTAACCCAACCTTACATCCCAATCACACTTTCCCGCTTCAGTCCATACAATAGACTTTGGAGTCATAAGGCAACTACGAACCGCTAGTCCCCTCTGGCGGAGGACGGCATAAAAAACAAAGCACCGACAAATGAATGGTGGTGGTACAAAGCCTTTTCTCTTCGACTGTCCGCCTCGTTGCAGTATGACGGGAAGAAGACTCGTCATCGACTTTTGCGTGTGGAATAAAGAAATGTCGTCAACTGGTTCATTCTAAAATGAAAGTTAACGGTAAGGATTTTACAAAATAAGTGACAGTATAAAATGCATCAATTTCAGTGTGAAAATAATTCACCTTGACGGGGATGCATAGGCCGGTACTTTGTGGAATTCCATTTAAATGCTAAGAGAGTGACACACAAAGACTTGACGTTTCCACTGAATACATTTTTACTGTCGACTAGTTTCACCACACTGTAGCATCATCAGGACTAAGTGGTTCAAGACAAAAAACGATGACCACCGTTTCATGACGCCCTATACCAGGCACTCACTTTAACCCTCATAGCCGTTTTTTGAGAAATAGCCACGATTAATAAATGATATGTAGCCAATGGTCATATAGAGCACATCATAGATGATTTACTGAAAGAAAACAAGAAATTAACCCTTAGAGGAATGTACACCTCCCATTCCACGGGAGAATAGCTTTGGTATTGCCTGCTCTCAATAATGAAAGATCCAGCGAAGACCATCCATCATAGTGGAGCATATCGCCTCCGATAGGGGTGGATTACGAGGCGTTTTACATAGGGCAGGCGGGAAGAAGTTTTCGGGTGCGAGCAGAGGACTCGCCGGGATTTCAACAAGAGAATAGGAATGTAGCAATTTGCAACCCCCTCCTCAGCGAAGGTCACCAGGCGGACTTGATGCCACGGATGATATGCACGGATGGACATTCGAGAACAATTGGCCATATTGACCTTCGTACGGAAAAGAAACCCATGACCGATGCCCTCTTCCGATGACCACCTCTTCCCCTTCCATTCCCCCCTCCTGGACATTCCGCAACTACTCCCTAACAGAAGTCAAGGGAACCCACTAACGACCCCCCTTCTCAGTCTCAGTGATTAGTGACCGTATCTTTAAAACCTCGACCGCTCCCTTTCCCCTCTCCCATTCACCTGTCCCATTTCAACGTTCACCCGTTCTCTCCTTCCATCGCCCATTCTCCCCTCTTGGTGCTATAAAACTGCGTGGAACCTGTCTAGTACCACTAGTCCTGATGATGCTACAGTGTGGTGAAACTAGTCGACAATTAAAACCTACTCCGTGGGAACGCAAAGTCGTGTGTATCACTTTCCATATTAACTGCATTGCAAGCACCGCAGAAGACACATTGGATGACGAGGAATTGGATTCAAGAGGTGAGAAACTAAGGAAGGGATTTTTATCTTTTTATTCTAAAATCACGAATTCTCGAGGCATCTTATAATGGAAATTTCTTTCTACGAGGCTTCCCCTTCTGGTTATCTATTTCAACTCTCAACTAAGGCTAGTTGTGCATTATTCAGTGGAGAAAGCTCTTTGCAAATTTTGATTACGAGACTAAAGATCCTTCATTTAATAATTATACCGTCAGCATACGTACTTCAATTAATAGAGTAATTCCGAGATCTTTCCTCGAAATGCAGTAAGACAAGCTGGTAATAAAATGTTAGAGATAACAAGCATTTATTCACCAAAAGGATTTTGATTCGTTGCAAATAATGTATATTGGCAATTTATGTGTTTTAAATGAAAATATGAGCGGATACCCTAAGAGGGCACTTAACAGTTCGACCGGAACCAAAAAACTGACAAATGCAAAAAAATGAAGCTTGAAACTATTCAAGGCCTAGATGAATATTATAACAATCATGATCTGGACAAAATCCTGGAAATATATTCTTTTTCAACCATTAAAACCTGCATTCAAGTAATTTAAGTGTTTTCCACCTTTCCGCACCCATTAGAGTTGCACTCAGAAAAGTAATACTGGAAAATATACGGAAAAGAGTACAGTATATAAGCTCACACCCTCATGATTCAATGCTCTCATCACCATTGCACTTTACACACATTCCGTTGAAGATGGAAGAGAGATGCATTTTACTTTTGTCATAAATCGGTCAATATTTAACCAAGCTATGCCAACAACTTTGTTTGAACCATGAATATGTAGATAGGACTCGATTTTCATCCTCTTGGAGGATTTAGTCAAGAAAATATTTGCTTCGTCTACAGTTAAACAGAAGAACCCCACTTGAACCGATTTGACCTTCAATATTTATTTTGAGTCCGACTTTCAAACTCAAACGAGGAATCTACACAAAATATACACATAATACCCCGCAAGCGGCCGCAAGGGCGTGTGGTGGGGGTTGTCAGGGAATCAGCCAGACAGACAGAAATATTAGTTCATACATGCACATGAATATAATGTAGCTCATTCAAAACTCTTGTACCATGCACTATGGCAGCTACATAGACATCATGCAGTAATTGTTACGCTCGACCTGAAATTGTAATCCAACAAATCCACGAAATTGTAATATTCAAGTTCGCTTAAATTTTTAGGGAGTTAAGCTCAATGGAAAAACGAGTACTCTAATTATCTATCTGTGCCTAACGGTGTCTTATCTCTCGGTTGTCGAATCTACCAATGAAATTTCGTGTAATAACAATTCTTCTTGTGTAGCAAGAAAACTTAGGTGCCCTATAACTTAAATATTTTAGAATCTTAGATAATTTCGTACACATTTTTGTAGCAGGGACGGCAATTATGTCAGAAAACACAAACATCAAAAAGTTATAGCATTTTGTTTGTAGAATAAGGGAAACTACGACATTCAAGTAAATTAAATTTTATTCCTACTTTGAACTTTGAATTGAATGGTACTGTATATCATATCATATCAAATCATTTGCATATTTTGTCCAAAGATTTGTTGCACAAATATAGGACACGCCAAAATATGATACTGTAGTAAATTAGAGTTGAACATATTCGTCAAAAGAGTAGATCATATATTTTAAGAGTGACACGCATTCGCAAAACATAAATAAAGCATAAAACAAAATAAAAAATAAAGTAAAACATATTCGTTAAGTTTTTTCTTGAAATGGGACATTTTGCAGAGATTCTTAAAATTGCAAGTTAATTTTTTATAAAAATGAGGCGCATATTTTTAAGCCCAGGTACAGCATTTCCAGTTCTCACATATTTTTTGTTGCAGGTTTTTGGATGTGTTGTACTTAACACTGATTATTGCAGTACATATATGCCGCTCCAGGCGCGCCCAGCACCGCTCTGACGGGCTGCGATTGGAGGGGGGTATGTTGGCAAGCGACGCTGAAAAAGGCAGTCGGCTCTGAGCTGTGGTGTAGTGAGGAGCTCTGTTAACGCGAACCTCCACGCTCGACCCACGTCACGGAACGCGATGCCGAAGTTTTTGGAGCAGCGTTATTCCATCAAATTTGCGGTAAAGCTTGGGAAATCGTCTACCGAAACTGTCGGTATGATTAACCAGGCTTACGGGGAGTCAGCCATGTCCAGAAACATGATCTTTCGGTGGCACAAGATGTTCGTGGAGGGCAGAGAAGAGGTCGACGACGAGTCTTCGAGAGGTTCCCGATGATGCCTTCGCGGGAGCGTTCCAGGATTGGGAACGCCGCTGGAACAAGTGTATCGACTCACAAGGTTCCTATTTTGAGGAATATTAGCTTAAGATATGTAAAAGTGCAATAAATTTTTTTTCCTGAGCTCAGTACACTTATTTTCCGGACGAACCCTGTATTTATATATATATATATATATATATATATATATATATATATATATATATATATATATATATATATATATATATATATACAGGCAGATTGTGAAGTTTTAATAAAGGGCGACAGGGTGCATTAAAAGATGAATTGCGCATTATTGGGACAGCCTTTTTTGTATTTTAAATATAGAACTGTCGATTGTTGAGGGATCCCAGAAAATGAAACTGCATGAATTGCATGTGCCTAGAAATAACCATAATACACAGCCGTTAGGACATCACATTAATTATGTACTGCATAAAACTATACACATCTATTAGCTGCTAAAAGTCGCAAACCTATCAAGTGAGTCGAAAGGACAAATGAATAGGGAAAATGGTTAGTAGGCATGTTTAATTGGAAATAGCTCTGAATGTCCCGCCTTAGCGGGAAATGTTTCACTCATAACTAATCCTTGAGACCTAAATTTTATCCGCAAATTATCGTTTCCACGATACTAGCCCATTTAACCTGAATCGATAAGGATGCACAGAATGGGAAAGAAGAGAAAAAACAAAGTCGTTGCCGGGGAAAACTAAGCGGCTTGCTCATCACCTCCCCATGTAATGTTTCCAGGAACTGTTAGTAGAAAATTTAACCTCCTTTCACTGGGAGTCGACAGTGGACAGATAGGGTACATGAATTTATTCCGAAATCCTTCGCAATTGAGAAACTTAAATGAGATTTATAAAGCATTTAAATATCACGGTTCATTTCCACAGGTATTGCCAAAGAATGAAATAATGTGTGCTAATACCATCCATGTATGTAAAGTTACATATATTTGGGAAATGCAAGGACGCAATATGTGTGTGAACGCGATATTCCGAATCAGGCAGCCTAAGTTTTTGAGAAGTTGCATTGTTGTCCGTAAATCTAGATGCAACTGAGCAAAATGTGGTAGCCAGTATTGTAGTATACTAGGTGGGCGGTCATAAGTTCGTCGCAACCTATCACAAAGTAAAACACCTCATATTTTGCTTTTTGATTTGATATTTTATCTATTTATCTATTAATTTTTTTAATCAAACCACAAAAGAAACAATTGGTTTTCTGTTCGCTATCCATCCAATGTATAATGTTGCTTAAGTCATGGATCTATTCAGACCAACGGAATGTTAAGTTTCCTTGAAGTTAAGGATTCTCTACGAAAGGTTACATTTTGAAATGATAAATTCGAATTTTCTCTCTAAAAAATTACAAAATACCGTCCACTCTCAATTTTTCTGTGCGAGGAAAAAAAAGATCATGTCCTTGAAGTTGGCCGAATTTTTCCCCAACGCCCTGTGTGATTTCTAAAGAAAAGAAAAAAGAGAAGAAGAGCAAAAGAAAGCAGAAACTGACTTTCCAATCGTAAAATTTCCGCCAAAATGAAAGAACTTGGGCTTGCGATGCGCACCCATCGTGAGAAAGGAGACTTCCCGGAGTCTTACTGGGCCAAGGTGTTGGATATTTCGTAGCTATCCACACCGAGGGCAATTTGGATTCCGTCTGTCTCGGGTGACGGTAAATAATATTCCCAAGAGGAGTCCTCAATCATTAGATGGACCGTTAAAATTCTAACCTCTAGATCCCCTTCCGAAAAGAAATGGCTAATTATGCGAATGCTCGTGTTTCATGATTGAAACATTCCTCTACTCCTTAACGTTTTAACATATACTAATTACCAATTTTTAATACCAAAACGGCGCAAATGACATCATTGGCAAAATTATTACTTTAATTGAAATTAGTGTGACTGTATTGTATAATAATCCACCCGACCATAGTAATTTATTTTAATCTTTATCAATCAAGAATGGTGAGTAGGCATATATGCATATGGTATCAATCATATGAACGTTATGTATTTTGAGCTTAATGAATTATGAATGATCAGCATGCAATTACAAAGAGATACGCGAAGTTCAAATGGCAGAAAGAAACGCGGCCAATTGAGAGTGAATATTTTGCCGCTTGCCATTTCAGTCTCACTTTCGTTCGGACTAAGAACTCTCGTTATTTCGATGGATGGCTATAGTGTTATCGGATACGGCAGCATGAGGTTATCACTCAGAAGCGCGGGATTGATCAACCCGGCGTTTTATCCCTCTCTCGCGACCCTTTGCGCCTCTTTCCGTTGGTGGAGCGGTGTGAAACTGTAATACTCGTCAACTTTTGCTCCCATGTCGCAATGCCAATTAGAATGATCCTTAAGGAGTCGTGGACGAATCGAGAAACTCTTTTATGATTATCTACAACGCTGGAATGGCTTATCGAATCCAAGATGGCGAAATGAGCTTGCTCGAATTAGGAACGCTGTGAATTGGTTCGATTTCCAAAGAATAGGCATACATGCAAGATTTTTATGATGATTTGTACGCTTAAACTTTCTAAAATCTAACATGCATGAGGTTAAAATGTGTTTTTCAACTCAGCATCTGTTCCGAGAGTCATATATAACAAAATTCAGCGATGAAATCTAATTGAAAGCAACAAATAACTGTAAGATCAATTATTTGATTCAATTAGTTTCAAAAGTCCTACCCCAGCTTTTCGTTCTGAGCCAATGTTAATCGTTAAAAAGTGCGTTCCCCTTTCCTGAAGTACTAAAAATAGCAGCATTATCTAACTGGTTGAGAAATCCCTTGCGAAACTACCATTTTTTATATAAATGTTGATGGACGTTTTGTTTTGACCAATGATGGACCTTAAGAGTATTTTTCATTTATGTGGGAGTTTCTTGATTATGTGCGCGTCTTTATAGATATGAAGTGAATTGAGAAAGTGTGATTTTTCATTTGATAATGAACGACTCAACATTTTTACATCTTTATTCGTCAAATTCACGAAACCGAGTTTGGAATACAAATGAGTTTCATTGGCATGTTTTTCTCGGTGTTTTTGTCCGCTAACGCTATCTCGCTTCTCCGTTTAATTTATTATTATCCGTGAGATTTCCCTTCACGATATATATATATATATATTTATACAAATATCTTATATATATATATATATATATATATATATATATGTATCTTATATAAAATATACATAAATATAAATATATATATATATATATATATATACATATATATGTATGTATATATATATATATATGTATCTTATATATATATATGTGTGTGTGTGTGTGTGTATGTGTGGGGGGGGGGTGGCGGTAGTCCAGGGGTTTAGCGTTGGACTACTGACCGGAGGGGTCGGGTTCAATTCCCGGGCAAGCCTCTCTAGGCACCTGCAGCTCCACCCAAGCTATTTGATTTTTTTAGTTCCAGATCTTCCTGGGAAACCATGACCGGCACAGGGAAAGGAACTGGCCCCCCGACCCTGATGTGTGAAATTCTCACGCCGTCGGGCTTAGTACTGGGTGAACTTAACGAACGGATCTTCCTACCATCACCTACCAAACTGACCTTGGGGTTGATTGATATTGGGATATTCTAACAAATAGACAAAAAAATTCTTCGAGTTTTCAGTTTCACTCATTCGGTTTGTAATCGTCTTCAATGTCATGTACAAAGGTTAGATGGAAGAGGGGACCTAAAGTCTCAATCTCGCCCCAAAAAAGACGGCAAATAAATTCCCCAGTGATAAATAAGATATGCAATATCATTACACATGTTTTTAGTCGCTGTATTTTCAAAATTTTATGCACAACAATCTCCATCAAGGCTTTAGAATACTCATGGGGCCTGTATTTTGCTATCCATTGTGAAATTCTGTAGGATGAATCTGGGAAAGGACGCCAGTGACAATAGGAGCATTTAGTAGCTACGCATACCCTAATATTTTAACTTAAAATATTAGAGTTTTATTATTACGTATAATCATATTTATGCTGAAATATGCAATTATTCTCGAAAGGCAGTTTATTCCCGAAGTTTTCGACTGACATTCCTCTTAGACGAGGGGCATTACATGAGAATTGGTGGTTCTCCCTCAGGATTTTCCTTCAGGATATACTAATAATTGAGTACGTATGTATTACGAAGACATTTTCATCACTTTACCTTGATGGATACATCTCACGCTGAGAGCGATCATTCACGAAAATTTCTTTTCTTAAATAATGAGGTACTCTTGAGTGAGATAGTGCCATACAATAATGAAATGCCTACAAATTATTAAACCATCTACAATCTTCCAACGATATAAATATGGTTTATGCATCATAGTGAACATCTCGATCATATCTATGGTTTCCCAAGCTGTTCCTCTATTCCTTTTCCGGCCTTGAACTTGGCGATTGCAGCTTTCCTTATCTTTCATATAAGCCGTCAATCCCATTGTGTGTCCCAATAGCTGGTATCTTGGTGTTCGTGCGACCTTTGCCGGGCAAGATGCCCTTCGGATGAGCCGCTCTTAGCGGGTCTTGACCCCCGATGCTTCTAAGGCAAAAGTCAGAGTTAGGCAAAAGTAGTTTGTTTTTCTCGTGCTGCTGTATTTTGCACTATACTCGGTTCTGAAGAGCCACAAAGGAATCAGATCGAGTGATTAGGGTCATGCCAACTAGTGACTGAAGTAATCTCGTTATCTGTTTCATATCAGTGATAGAGAATTATACTAATCCAAGGGCCAACATCATCCCCACTCTTAAATCCAAAAAATAATTTATATATATATATATATATATATAACCATAAACACAGTAATCAACCCGAAGGTCGGTTTGGTTGGTGAGATGGCAGAGTTCACCCAGTACTAAGCCCCACGGCGTTTATGGTTTCCCAGGGAGATCTGGTACCCGAGAAATCACATAGCTTGGGTGGAACTGGAGGTGCCCAGAGTGCCTTGCCTTGGAATTGAACCCGCTCCAGGGGGTAGAGCGTTGGACTGCTGGGTAGCAGTCCAACGCTCTACTCCCTGGACTACCATGACCCAAATATTATATATATGTGTGTGTGTATATATATATATATATATATATATATATATATATATATATATATATATATATATATATATATATATATATATATATATATACACATATATATCAGACTATTATCGTGTACGAAGTTTGGTCAATCACTTATCGTTATTCTCATGCCCCTGCTGTCCTCTTACATGACTGTATTTTCAATAAAATGACCATTTTCTCGGGAAATTGAACAGTTTTAACTTACGATATAAAAAAGATAAAAATCATCTCATTAATATCCATAAAATGCAAAAATTCGACCCTGATATTTTGAAGAAATGATTACCTGCGGTTATTGACCACAAATTGTGGCATAATTGTATTTTATAAGATGAAGAATTGGGTAATCCTAACTCCAAATGTCATGTTGGTTTATGATTTAAAAGATGATACAGGGAGAGAAAAATCATTCCCACTAAGGTTCAGGTCAAAACCTTATACTATGCATTAATTTGGATATGCATTAGGCGGGTAATCTTAAGAGAGATAAAAGAAGTGCGGAAAAATCGTGTAGCCAGAAATTGTATAGTGTGCAGTTTCCGCTGATGGAGTTCAGAGTTACAACGTTACTTTAAATCTGGAACTAACCGGCATTAAACAAAAACAATACAGTAGGTACATGCGAATAATGAGGTTTCAAGGCGATCCGTGAATCGGTTGCGTGAATCGAGTCAAAGTTCAAAAATTGAATTCATTGAAATCGAATATCAATCCCATCCATTTACGCATCATATATTTCCAATGCTGCCCACGTTTACCTACGATTATTTATGCAATGAATGTATGCATTAAAGCGTATTTAAGCTAATGTGATCATTTACAAAAATGTTTTTCACAAGGCCATCTAAATTCGTAACATCCAACGCACGTTCATGAAATTTCAATTTCCGGCAATGCGACATCTTAAAATTAGAATAACTTTGGAAATTTATAATACTATATCCTTCCTTTTTAAATATATATTACTAAAAATCTCAAAAGAACTGCTATTCAAATTGAATGAAATAATGCTAAGTTGACAAATGAATTTTTTAGAATATGGAGAAAGTATTGGTAATAACCCTTCCTAGTATCTCTTTTATTCTCAGTGCTGACGAGGCATTCATTTCAACTTATTCCTCACTGTGATTACGGAGGAGCTTCACAAATCGAAGGGCCAAGTTTTAATATATTTCTCTAATTTCTGACTTCCAGAAACGAACGGAGCATTTTCTCGTATACATACCCTTTTGAAGGAGTTTTCGTGATTAATTCGCGAGACCTCTTTCAAAAACTTCGCATGAAAATCACTTCCCCAGTTCCCCAGCTTGTTGACTTGTCCATCACTCATGAAAAAATAAAACTCATCCTAACGCCCGTACCCTCCGAGTAATAAATACCCTCCTATTATTAATTTGAAACACGAAAGAATCTTAGGGAAATAAAGGAAGGAATCATATAAACTCTGGAGTTATCCTTTATGTTTTTCGACAAATAAATTGATCGGAGTATATATAACTGTTTATTCATGCCTGCTCGCGTAATAAAGAAACTTGGTACAGTACCAGATTGACACGGTCATCTCAGAAAACTTGAGAAACTAAGTGCAATGGCTAGTTTGAATTTTTAAAGTTGTGGCAAACTAGAATTGTCAATTTAATCAAGGTAATATAACAATGATTTGCGCTTTCCTAGAGGATAGGTGCAATACTTTAAATTGTAATAGGTATCATAACGCAACATAAAACTTAAATCCACATCTTAAATAACTATTAGTTCATCTAAAAAACTATTTCATTATTCATTAGGCGTGCTGATTACTTTCTCTCATGTTTTGAGCTAATTTTCAATTTTCTTCGATAACGCCTTTAATTACTTTATGCTTGAGTTAGTGGAAAATGTGACAGAGAGAGATATGAAATGTGTAGAGAATAGTTGATAAACTATTTATGTAAGTCCACTGGCAATATATCTCGCAAAATTGAGCCGATTAATATTTTATATGGGAATTATTGAACTAATCCATTTCAAATCAAGGTGTGATACGAAGATTTCATGGCTAATAGTTAGGGAAACAACATATATGTGGAATACATTTACTTCAATATTGAAAGTTTGAGTTAATGAAAAGCACACGTAAAAAATACTGGAAGTTGTACTCCCCTTATTGAAAGTGACTTCATTAATGTCACAAGTGAAAGTATACTTCCCTGGCCTGACTTGACTAACCCTGGCCTGTTAGTGTTGTGCTCCGTGTTCTTCTGGGACCTCATAGCATATCGTATCTCAGGTGTTCAAGAGATCGAACCGATTGGGGTTGAATTTAAAATTACTTTTCTGATAAGTCGGCGGAGTTTGGAGATACAGAACGGATAGCGCTCTTTGGTGTAGATACTGGGTGCGTTCCACAAGTAATGTAATTAATTTATTTAAAAGATTTGCACAAGCACTTAAAATTCTTCAATGTACTGTCCTTGAGACCCTCATTCTACCAATTTTTTCTAGCGACTCTGCCATGACCGGTATGCACCCTGGAGGGCGTCTTCGGGGACTTCTCACAAGGTATTCGTGGCATTAGTATAAAACAACATAATAGTATAAAACAACAAATATCTAAATACTTCATCCCTTCAGTTTTGTTGCTTTGGTTCGATGGAATGAGCTTACGTATCGGAAAAATGTTTCCGGAGAAAGGCATTTTCCATTGAAGGGAGAAATATCGAAATGTCAGATGGATATGTCTGTTTCTTCTCTCCTTGGAAGGATTGAGGTTCGCTACCTGGGGGGAACCAGACTTCGCCGGAAACATTATTTGATCGGACACGATCCCTTTTTTCCACTCACGAACCAAGTATGCCGGGCGGGTTTGCTTTGCTTATTTCTCCGCATAAACCTCATTCCCAAGCATCGGCCCTGGCATTTGATTGACGCCGTCGAGGCTCCCTTCCTGGGGTTGCAATCGTAGAGGTACCAACCCACCCAACCTTCTTGACGCCGTCCACACGAATCGATGGGGCGAAGGGGTGGGTTCGGTTTTCAGCTGTCACTCATTGTTGCCGATGATCAATGGCCCACCCACTTCCTCCAATGAGTTGGGGGACGGGTGGAGAGAGAGGGTGTCTCCCTTATTATTAAACAGTCAATCCCTTGGCCTCTAGGGTCAGTCAGACCCCGGGCCGTGTGTGTACACATCGTGAATTCCGCCACCTACCCGTTCGTCGGAATCAAGTCTCCCTGCATTCGGCTTGAGCCCGGCGGCATCTTTCCCCAGGAGCAGCGGTGAAAATGTGTCCGTGTGAAATTGTGCCGAAAAGTTGTCCTAGCAAGGGCTCCTTTGTTCCAGTTTGATTCGTTGCCGATTCGGGTTGCCTGGTCCGGTGGCTGGGTTGAAGTCCCCTAGCTTGCCCGGGAGCTGTCGTGCCAGTGCCACAAAAACCATAATTTTATCGCCTTATCTCATCTAGTTCTCCAGTTATTAAATTGGGGTGAAATATTTCAGGATCTACTTGCGACCTGGAGTCCTAACGTCGATCTTTTATTGAGAGGTGGGTTCCAAGTAGACTGAGAAATGAACGAAGTTCACTCTTTCCCGAGGTGTGAGATATCCGTGGGTGTAACCGAGAGGAAGCCGGGAAAAAAGAAAGGAAATCTCTAATAAGGCTTTTGCACTTCAAAAATAAGTGTTTATTGCACCCGATTACCAACAAATTTATACGCATCTTGCTATCAGTTTCACAGTTTATTTTAAAATTTGGCAGCAGGTGTAAGTTGGAAGCACGTCATTCAAGGAAACCAACGCTCTTGAGACTTAATTGGTAGATCACGCTTTAAGGATTTAGTGCTTGACACTTGTAGTTTTATTAATTCGAACTATGCTGTGTGTTGTAAAAATATAAAATGCATGGAAGTATTTGGGATGAACTTACCAAAGCTGAGTATGAGCAGCTAGCGAATGACCGCTAAAATTATACTTAGTTCAATGTGATTAGAAATAATTTCCCCGGAACTGCGTGGGTATTCAATGTCTAAGTATCTAAAAAAATAAACCTAATGAAGTGGGCCCAAATCTTTAGAGCGACACATGAGGTCTATCCGCAAAGGGTTCAGCCATGCAATACTTTGACAACAATAGACTACCCAGAACAATGGGGTCTCAGTCCCCTTGGAAGTACTCGCCTTGGGACCTCACACACTTATTCCACTTATGTATCCTCGCATTCTCTTTTATGTCGCCAACGCCAAAAATTTTGGGCCGCCGTTGCTGGGGACTTGCTCCAAGTCGCAAACGATGACCCAGGTTTTCTAAAAAAGTCATAACTGTACACGAGTCATGGGTCTACGGTTATGACCCTGAAACAAAAACCCAGTCTTCACAGTCGGTTGACGAGATAAAGGAGAGTGTGACGAGACAGCTAATGACCATTCCGAAAAAAGGACGATGCCGATTGTTCTGAACAGCTGAATAGAGGCTGGGATAAGTGTTTGAGGTCCCAAGGGGAGTTCTTCTAAGGGGACTAAGGCCTCATAGTTCTATGTTTTTCTCAAAATACTGCATAGCTGGATCCTTTCCGGACTGACCTCGTACTTTTGGAAAATGCTGTTGGCGCGATAATTAAACTAACAGAAAAATTAAACATTATTCCTGCAAGGCTAAAAATTATTTTATTTGAATTGCGCAGCTAATGAACATTTTAGTCGCGCATGAAACACCATCGTTCAATACATATTAGCAATTGGATAGGTGTTTAGTATTGTTAAAACCTAGGAAATATTTCAGGGTTGTATTTTGTGGTAACAATGGCAGCTTAATAATTATTAGCGCAAACATAATAAATTCTCATTAAGCCTGGTTATACATAAGCATGATATTCATAGGCAATAATATATAAGATAGATTACTACCATTAAGATTTTATATTACATGCGGTCCTTCCCACAATCGCACATTCGCGATAAGTGCTCGATTAATGCAAATAAAAATCCGTTTGGGTTTCCAATTATTTTCTACAAGAATTTCAAATATAGGTCATTCCCGTGTTCTTATGGGATGTTAGCTTTCTCTGCCTGAAGGCATAAATCTGCAAATTATATTCCTCCAATGGAATAGATATAGATATTAAATGCAAAAGCAAATAGATCATTTATTACGTTATAAATAGCTTTCAGTGGACATATAGAAATCCGACTAAGAAAGATTCATTTATTAGAATTACATGGAATTAAAGTTTTAAAATATTTGCAATAACTCTCTTGTAAAATCTTTCCTCGTAAATTAAATTTAATATTTACCTCATCTCAGTTACAAATAGCTGCTGCTAGCATTTCATATGGACGCCGACATAACAACAAATTTAACTTTCGTGTTCTATCGGTGACTATTACTTTATGCGAAAAATATTTGCAAAATAATTTTTTCGATCTCATCTTCCACGGATTTAGTAAGAGCGGAGTTTAATAACGCTAGCAAATAATAAAAAAATATCAGGGTATGCTTGTATTATAATTGTCATCCTCCAGAGCAAATGAAGTATCTCTTTATCCCCAGTGAATTGACTCAACTACCAAATATTACATTGTGCTTGTTGAATATATCGGGCTATTTCCACACATATAACCTTAATTTTTGCATAGAATAATTGAAGCAGCGCATTAGAAACCGAGTGACGGTAATATCATGTCGTAATTCATATGCGTGTATTTCCTTTCCAAGTATAAAAGTAACTGGGCCATCTTACTTCTTTCTGATTTACCTCTTTTTATGAGTGTAAAAAAGAAACTTAACATTTCCACCAAAAGGATGCCTCTTGCATTGGAATGCCTTGTTGATGCATCTTGCATTGGAATCGTTAGTTATTTCTTGGAATTTCATCTGCCGTATTGAATTAGATTTCTTTTTTTTAATATCTAGATATCATGTCTTCCCTGTCATAAAAACCACAAGAAATAACCCCGCTGGTTATGATGCTCTAATACAATGATACCCCTAATCACAAAAAGGTTTGTGGGTTTAGTGAGCCATAAGTGATAGAATTTTGATGATATACAAATAATAACATAAACTAAGCGTCGCATAAAAAGTTAAAATGATACTAACCTTATGAAATGTTAAGAGACAAGAGTGTTATTTAGAAATACATTTAAACTTGAACTCGTTAATTACGCTTCAGAAAACAATAATAATACAGCTGAAAGGCGTTCTGAACCAATGGCGACGAATTTATGGGATTCTACGATGAATAAAAGTTGATAGACGTGTAACTGCTAATTTTTTATTGTAAAACTTTAATTTTCTTCCTATGAAGTATTAGCATAAAAATATTTCAATCTTTTTCGCCTGAAGTACTTTTCGTAAATTCTGACCTGAAAAAATACTGTGCGTTTTATGGGCCGGGAAATACGGTGTATTATGTAGTAATGAGATCACTAATCGAGAGGAATATAGAATACAATAAGGACGTATTTGCTTTTTTGTAGATTTCGAAAAGGCGAATGATAGAGTGAATTGGGAAAAACTAAAGGGTATACTGAAGAAAATAGGAGTAGATTGGAGGGACAGGAGGCTAATCCGTAACCTGTACGTATCTCAGACTGCTCAGGTGCGAGTGGGGAACGGGGAGTCGGGATGGGCAGTGTTAGGAAGAGGTGTAAGGCAGGGTTTCCCATTATCACCGTTGTTGTTCAACGCTTATGGGGAGGAAATGATTAAAGAGGCATGGGAGGACCTGGAGGTAGGAATGAAAGTCGGCGGGAAATACGTAAAATCAGTTAGGTTCGCTGATGACTAAGCTTTAGTTTGTCAGTCAGCCATGGGGTTGCAAGAATTGCTGAGTGAATTGGAAATTCAGTGCAAAAGATATGGGATGAAAATCAATACAAATAAAACAAAGGTTTTGCGATTTTCCAGAAAGAAAAAGGGTAAGCTAAACATTAAAATAGGAGGGCAAAAACTAGAGCGGGTAGAACAGTTTACATATCTCGGAAGTGTTTTGGACCAACACGGTCAAAGTAGCAGGGACATAAGAAGAAGAATTGCGCTACGCAAAGAGGCTCTCACAAGGAGGAGGGAGTTGATGACAAGGACGTTGAGTAAGGATGTTCAGGAAAGGCTCGTCAAAACATTGATATGGACGTAATTATGAACGGCGAGGAAACATAGTCCCTGGAGCAGCAAAATAGACGGAGATTGGAGGCTTTTGAAATGTGGGTGTGGAGAAGGGTGGAGAAGGTAAAATGGACCGAAAGGAAAACAAATGAGGGAGTGCTAGGTCATTCAGTGGGCGAGGAGAGGGGATTATTGGGAGAAATTATAAGAAGGTAGGAAAAATGGGATATTGAGGACAGCAATAGAGGGTAAATGTTAGGCAAACGAGAAAAGGGCAGGAATAGGATAGGAATGTTGGACGGGTTGAAGGGAGGAAGGAAGTACACAGAAATGAAGAGGAACTTGTAAAGTACAATGTTGGGTTGTGTTTTGTTAGGAGAATCAAAATATTTATTTGGTAGTAGTGTCCATCCAAAGCATACCTTTACAGGTAGATTGCTTAATAATAACATAAATCTTAATCGCTCCAACCAACCCGAAAGTCGGTTTTTTAGGCGATTGTATAGTTCACTCAGTACTAAGCCCGACAGCGTGTGAAATTCATTATTATCAGGGTGTGGGAGCCAGTGCCTTTCCCTGTGCCGGTAATGGTTTCTCAGGAAGATCTGGTATCCGAAATATCACACACTGCTTGGATGGAGCTGAGGGTCCCCAGAGAGGCTGGTCCTGGACTCAAACCCGGGTCCTTCAGTCAGTAGTCTAACACTTACCTCGACCCATATACAGTACTTAGGAAGTGGGGAGGAAGTAAATACAACTGCAGACTTCCGTAGTCTTATTCCGTGGCCTTCCGTAGACGTATTCCGGCTCATCCTCATCTGAGATCATACCTCAGGTTGGAAGCATTATTCCAGTGCTAAAGAGGTTGGCGTAGTGACCAGTAAAATTACCAACCCTTCCCGTTTTATTAACTTTCTCAAACGTACATGAAAATTTGGTGTGCAATAAGTTAAATAACTATTTTAAAAAGGCTATTTCCAAATCAACAGAATAGTTTTAGACAGTTGTAACTAACCTGAATGCAAACATTATAAATTAATTTTAAAAAGTATTCTAAACTCATATTGTGGCCATTATTTTGATAGTTTAATTCTTATGTATCTTAAAACCACACTCTCATGAACGTAAAACCACTCTTCTGATATTATGACATCCCCATCCTCATATTTTGAGTGATACGTGGGTGAAGAAAAATCTAAATTAATTTGATTTGAATTCAAACGGTATATGTATTACGTTCTTTCTGATGATTTGTTAAAGGCCTGCATCACTTTATCAATATTTTTTATATAACTCGCCCCTTGAAATTAGATAATTACTATCGAATGCTTAGGAAGTTAAGAGGTAAGGTAAATTAACTCTCTTACCACGAAGTATGGTTAAATCGTACCTAATTCCTGTAAAATATGACTCCTGCCAAACAAAAAACCTCGTAAAAATTAAAGACTGTACATTTCATTTATCATTTTAAAAAATTAGTATGATTACGACATAAAAGATAAATGAAGCCAAAACTGATACAGGGCTTGAAATTAACCTTTACTTCTCTTAAAAAAATGTAAATATGTAAATATTAGATATAACTATTTACCTGAGTTAATTTTCATATTTGTACTTGCATGCTCACGGAAAATACGGACATTTAAAGTGTTTAAATCTTAAATATACTCTTATTTGGCCCGTCTTAACGCACAAGATTTACTCGAGTATGATAATGCTAAAAAAGTACCTTATATTCACCAAAAAATATTTGTTTGCATTAAAAGTGACGACAGTCACAATCGAAATTATTCACTAATATTTCATTCATTTAACCAAAATACCACACTACAGTGTATATATACGTTGAAGGTGGATATCGACGTATCTTACCGTCGTAACGCAAGGGTGGAATATGGACACCACGCCGATTGCATCAGTAAACAGTGCTCCTCAAAATCCGCGGAAGTGTTTACTTGCCTCCTTAGTTCCTTCGAAAGGGAAAACTCCTTGAACTTCCTCGACGAATAACTGATGGAAGTTGCCTTCTTCTACCTTAGCACCAAAGACCCTTTATATATCTGTGGAAGATAATTTTCTAGCTCTTCCATATCATCCCTGGTAGAAAAAAATTATATCACATTAAAAGGGTTTTAGGCAATTCTTTAGAAAATTAATGTATTGTGTGCTTAACTTGTAGCCATTGATTATACCAGCCTCATTAGATAGATCATGGGGCTACACTGCTCCAATTCGTCAGCTTTGCATGTGCAATACATTTGTATCTCACCCCCTTCTTCATTTATCTGCAGCACCTACGACATTTAATCTACGCAATTATTACCTGCATAAAGGATACAATCATGGCATTTGTCTCTTTACTGATTCCCCTGTCCCGACCAGAAGAGTTACCCACGCATTCTCCGATAACGCCCCGTGATCCGGCACTCCCCTTTAAGTATCTCATCATCTCCTTAACTAGATATTAATTCTTCCGTAAATAAATTTAGCCGGGTCATTCCGCGTCAAATTTGGACTCGTGTTGGCCCCAGACATCTCGGATTTCGATGAAAATCGCAGAACATGCCAGGCTTTTTTAAACAAATATTATCATCGGAGCGATTTGCGAAAATTGAAGAAAATAGTATTCGAATAATGCCAACCCCTCAAAATGGTGGTTTTAAAAAACATCGAAATTTTATAAACTTATGTATTAGGGTATAATCAGCGTAAAAAGAAATTTCGTGGCTCGTTTTTAATCGAAAATGAATGCCAAAATTAATTTTCGTCGCAAATAATGTCGGACAAACAAAAGCAAATTCTACATGGGATATATAAATCGATAAGGGCTATCCAAAATCTAATTTTTTACACAGAAAATCCTGTTAAATGTAAACGTATATTCATGTTTCGCACTCCTTGTAACATACGAGACGTAAAACCATTAACGTTTCGCTACGCTTCCCCGTGCAATTCTTCGAAAGTAAAAGTTCCTCTATGAATCCATCACCAACGCTAGCTACTGTTGTGCACTACTACTGTTATGTAACCTTAGTGGATTTCCAGGAGGTTGAATTAAAATGGATGTGCAAGTGATTACATTAATGAGCAGTGATATATTATGGATTCATATTTAACGTAGCATTCGGAAATACTCTTGCCTCGGGCGTAATTTCATCTTTGAATTTCTCATGAAACCCCTCTTCATTCTTATTCGATTTACGTAGTTTTTAAATTGCTAGCGAGATGAAATAAATAACTGCCTCATTATGTTGAAGTTAGGGTATGAACTCTCTTGCATTCAACCATTTTAAAAGCATTGTACATGGCAAAAAAAATCTTAACATCTGAGGCCAACGTGGAGGAATATGCATACCTCCTCAGAGGTAATAAAACTCGCTACTAATCGTTTAGTAGCTAGCAGGATATCCCGCAATCACCGAGATTGACAATCGTGTAAATAAATAATTCAATTCAATAAGTTGAAATAAAAAACAAATGAAATGCAAATAAATATTTTAAAGTTCAACCATTTGAAACACTACAAGCACCAGGTGAGTAAACATTTGAAAATTTCCCTTTCTTCATTGATTACAGTGGGGATTCCTCTTACTTAGTAACAGGGTGGAATGATAATTACAGTGGTAAATGTAAGAAAATCGCTGGTCGAAATGGATCGTAATTTTGTATTAGAAAAGTATCAACTCTACTAAATGCAATAAAGTGCTCTTGACCTACAGGTACGCATAAATATTTAAGGAAGCAAATTTTAATTCCAATTCTTAACTGTAGATGATCTTCAACATTTCATTTGAAAACATGATTGAAGATAGAAACTCAAAAAGGTCCAATTTAGAAAATTATATGAATTTGTTTTACTTAAAATATTTGAATATTATACAATTGTGATAATTTTTGCTAAAACTCTTTAAACTAAATCTCGGGAGACGATAGAAAATTGACTATGCAAGTTATTCTATGAAGTAATCATACTCATCAATACACTTAATTAGTGAAGAAAAACTTTCATTCTTGGTCATCAAAAGAAGTATCTCTCCATGAAGTTTCAGTGAATGATGATATCTTCTTGAGCTAATTTACAATGAGTCAACATTCGCGGCAAATAGTTTAGATTTGCGGTTATTTTGCCAACTAAGGAATTCCTTGCTTTGCATGTTAGGCAGCTGTTGTTTCATTGTGTCCTCGTTATCACTGGGTAAAATACTGAAACTCTAATTAAGTAGTTCAGTTGCGTGCATCTTTACTTGGCAGAATTCACATTCCATACTTTTTCAAGTGCACTTTCCGAATTGAATCCTGAAGTTGTCACTGCACACCTTCTTGCCGTAATGCGTATGATTGATGTGCACCCATTATTTCTTTTCATCATAATTGTCTTGTCATTTGCTGGTCCTTACATATCCTGGCAAAGTTTTGTTCCAATATCCTTTATAATCTGCCGAATGCAAATTATCCTGGGTCTCTCTATGCTTTCCCTTGTTTACACTTTTCCTTCCATTAAATTGACAATGACTTTTTCTAATTATGTCCAATATTTTCTTCCTTGTTTTCCATCATTCCATAAATTTCTTGTTTCTCTTTGTTTAGAAACTCTTCATTACTCTTTTTATCAAAAGATGGCCGATATCAATAATCGGATCCCGTGTTGCGACTTAAGACCGTCTTTGTGAAGATTGCCTTATTGCATTATTGGAGGCCGTCTTCGAACATAGGTTTCATAGTCATAAAAATAGAATGACCTTGATGAAGGCAGTGTTGATTGAGGTCAACTTAATCGCGTTAAGGCTTAAAGATTGTGCTTAGTAATATGCTTGGACATCAGCCAATTGACTATAACTGCCGTATCAATAATTCACTTGCTTTCGGAAAGTGATATGTTTTATCTGATTTGCAGTATGATCATCATATTGTGAAAATGGTATCAAGGTGTAATAATCGGCATTTTTAAAGATACGCATTTAAGAGCATTCACAAACAGTGTTCCCGGATATATTTGTCCCAATGGCATAGATATTTTCTTTTTTTATAATTATAATACTACAAATGTTGTATAAAAACATACGATGAAATTCTAATTTTCCATTTTGCCTTCTGCTCTAGAGGGTAGGACGTAAGGAAATCCAGGTAGTCCACAATAATAATAATTTCTATATTAAGTCTTTGGTCTCTTTTACTTGTGCATCTGCCAGATCTAAATCAACATCGATCAACATTTAAATTTGAGCTGTCATACAAGGTCGGTCCCAAAAATAGTAGAACAGAGTCGATTAAAAAAATTGCCAGAATTGATATATTCAAGTTAAAGTCTTCGAAGTAGCACTCCTATGCGTCCATATACCCCTTCCAGTGGGTTTTCCACGCCTCATTCACCTTCTGGAAAGCGGTGCCCGGAATGCTGACAAGACCCCTCATTACGGCCTGTTGTAACTCTTTTACCGAGTCGTGGTGACACCCTTTCAGCACGGATTTGAGGCGAGGGCAGACGAAGTAATCTGGTGGGGCATTGTATAAAATATTTGAATCCTCACTCACATGGTCGAGAAGCTCTCGGCAGATCCGCGTGCGAGTTTCCTTTTGTTCGTCCGAGAGCACTCGTGGCACCAACTTCGCACACACCTCTCTCATGCTCATGTTTTCGGCCACAAGTCGATGCACATTACTTTAGGGGATGCAAAGTTCATCAGAAACCATACGAACACTTTACCTGCGATCCCTGTCCAACAAAGCCTTCACCCTTGCAAGATTTTCGTCACTTTTTGAGGTCGAAGGGCGTCCTGAACATTTGGTGTATTCAACATCCTTTCTACCCTCCCGAAACAATTTGGGCCACTCATTAATACCCGATCTACCCATAGCATTATCAACATAAGCTGCCTTAAGCATGTCGTGAGTCTCTCTCCCGGTTTTGCTCAGTTTCGCTTAAAATTAGGTGGCCTAGCGCTGTTCCAGTTACCGGTCAATGAGGGAGCGTGACGAGATCACGTTATAGAGGTTCCATAAACGAACCATACGCGCTACGCAGATGTTAGGAGCCAACTGCCACCGGTCTCCACCCTTTCCTGAGACTCCCTTCCCTCGAATTCAGCTAGAGAAACCGCCGCCCGTCCGTCCGTCTCTCCGCGAAAAAATAAGTCCTGAAACATTTAGGACAGACCTTGTATATGATAAAGCAAATACTTTATATGTTAGTGTATGTGATAGCAGGCTTTAATTTTTCTTCTTCAGTCTTGTTTGTGGATATTATTTTAAAATTGCATATATAATGCTTTTTTCATAATTTTCAGGATTAATTCCTAATTCACAAATTCCTCCTACTATTTTTCATAAATTTCCTGTAGATTATCTTCCTATTCCTTTTATCATTCCTCCATTAATTAGCCAGGTCCTCATGTATTTCTTCATTTCAAAATGTTATCAGCTTTGTAAACTTATTCTCTTGTTTTGTAAAGTCTTCTTTAACCATCACTACTTTTCCGATTTCTTCAGCGAAATGATCTCCTATCATTCCCCTGTCATATAACGTTTCCTACTATTTTTTTATCGTTCAGAAATGACATTTTCTTCAGTTAAGTGTCGACCAAGGATCTGTTTTTCTTCACGTTGTTTCATTCTATTTTTCGTTCTTTAAAAATGTATTTTTTTAAATTTGTTAACAACTTTTATATTTTCTCCTTTACTTTTTCTTCTATTTATTTGCATGTGAAACTAATCCAATTTCTTTGATATTCTTACCTCACTGTTTGATTTTTTATACTTCTGTAAACTATATCAGCTCTTCACTAACTCAGGGTTTTTGGGAGGATTCTTAGTAGGTAAAAGTTAGAAAGATGCTCTGATCATTTTAAAAGTTTTCCAAATTTCATCCTCGTTCATTTGGTTTGAAACTATTGAAATTTACGTTTTCATATCTCATTAATATTCCATTATTTTCAATACAATTAGTTTGCTTTTATTCTATCTTAAATTATCTATTTTTAATATCAATTAATTTGTTTTAAGTTTGCACGTCATACTCACTGAAACGCTGATGTTTAGCTGTTAATGTACATGGTCTTGATGCGAGGATACTTTTACGGAATCGTAACTTTTGCATTGCGTAATTTGGTCGTGGTGCCCTTTTTTTTACTATAATGTGATATATTTGGTATATATCTAGCGTTTAGGGATCTACGGCGAATTCTTATCTTTCATGGTTGTTATGATTTGTGCTTTTTAATGTTTGCTATTTTTTGCATGCAAATTTTCTTTCAAAAAGTGGTCCAAAATTCGCTTTAGTATTCCAATTTATCTAATGAGTATATTGCAGAAAATAGGAATAGATTGGGAGGAAAGGAGGCTAATCCGCAACCTGTACATGTCTCAGACTGCTCAGGTACAAGTGGGAAACGGGGAGTCAGGATGGGCAGTGTTAGGAAGGGGTGTAAGGCAGGGTTGCCCATTATCACCGTTGCTGTTCAACCTGTATGCAGAGGAAATGATCAAAGAGGCATGGGAAGAACTGGAGGTAGGAATGAAAGTGGGCGGGGGATTCGTAAAATCAGTTAGGTTTGCTGATGACCAAGCTTTAGTTTGTCAGTCAGCCAAGGGGCTGCAAGCATTGCTGAGTGAATTGGAAATCCTGTGCGACAGGTATGGGATGAGAATCAATATTAATAAAACAAAGGTTATGCGATTTTCTAGAAAGAAAAAGGCCAAGCTTAATATTAAAATAGGAGAGCAAAAACAAGAGCAGGTAGAACAGTTTACGTATCTCGGTAGTGTTTTGGACCAACATGGTCAAAGTAGTAGGGACATAAGGAGAAGAATTGCGCTAGGCAAAGAGGCTTTCACAAGGAGGAGGGAGTTGATGACAGGGACTTTGAGTAAGGATGTTAAGAAAAAACTCGTAAAAACTTTGATATGGAGCGTAGCTATGTACGGTGCGGAAACGTGGTCATTAAAGCAGGAGGAGATACGTAGATTGGAGGCTTTTGAAATGTGGCTGTGGAGAAGAATGGAGAAGGTGAAATGGACAGAGAAGAAAACAAATGAGGAAGTACTTGGTATGGTGGGCGAAGAGAGGGGTTTGTTGGGAGCAATCCTATGGAGGCAGGAAAAGTGGATGAAGGGGGTGTTGACCGGCAGTGGGATGTTGAAGACTGTGATAGAGGGTAGAATGTTGGGCAAAAGAGGAAAGGGAAGGAACAGGATAGGGATGTTGGACGGGATGAAGGGAGGAAGAAAGTACTCAGAGATGAAGAGGGACCTGATATAGAGTAGGATGCTGGATTTTGTGTTTTGTTAGGAGTAATAAAATATTTGTTTGGTAGTTGTGTCCATCCAAAAACCTACCTTAACCGGTAGATTACCTTAAAAAAAAATTCCAATTTATCTACATATTCTATCGTAGTGGTACATTTGGCATATATTATTAAAATTTTTATTAATGAAAAATAGTTTAATCTTCCTTTTATTTAATTATATGTTATTTCCATCTTCTCTGATTTGCTCATACACTTCCGGAATTTCTTTAAATGTGTGTCCACTTGTCGGTATATATACTCGTACTTTGATTAATCCAACTTCAACAGGTTGTACTTGTATGTTAATTTCTAAAGTTTTAACACTTTACTAGCAGTAAATTTTTGCTCACCGAAGGCCATAAAAGATCACAAAAAGAGGAATTCCACCATTTAAATTCAATAACGACCGAGATTTTGCTCATTACTGTATCATCGGGTGACGATGCTGTATTAAATGAAGCATAGGTATTAATAAATATTTAAATGGTTAAATTTCACTTATTCTGATTTTTTTGCGACCATCAGTGATATTTCCTTTCCTCAGCTGAATTTCCAGATCTTTACGCCCCTTTCTCCTATTTCTTTGTAATTAATATTCCGGAACCTGTACTTTTTCCACCCCCAGAACATATAATTCTTAAATCGTTTCCTCAAAATTTTACCTTAAAAAGTTTCATTTAAAATCACATCTCCCTAAATTATCCATCTTAAGTGTAATTGTATTTAACTTGATATTTTCAAGTTCATCATGCACGGGAAATTAGGTTTTCTGTTCCTTCAGCAGCTAATTAAGCCCTTGTATCTTCCTCTTCCCGGAGATCCAAAACTCAGCTAATACTTTACCTCCGGATGATTTAATTCCAAGAGATCTCGTCAATTCTTACTTGGCAATGCATTCCTTTGCCGAAGTTAAGAAACTCGTAGTGGTATCCCTTTACCTTGCCCATTGCATGTAATTGACCAATTGGGTGGCCTTTAGTTGCGTCTTCTCGCTCGAAGGGTTAGAGATTAACCCTTCCTGTTGATTGGCTGTTGACATTACCGAGGAGGCCACTTGCACATTGGGTCTCCAGAGCCACCGTAGCCGCACGAGTGACCGCCCGTCTCTCGCCATGAGGTGCATTTGGGTTGTTGGTACACCATGGCATCCCCAGGCCTCTTTAGCACTTCAATATTTTCAGATACTGCATGACTGTAACGCTTATTTCCTCGCTCCAATTCATTTTCTCAAAGGAGATATGCTGTAAACTACACAAAAAGCACGGACATATTTCCATATTAATCTTCCTTGCAGTAAGTTACGAAATTCAAACAAAATGAGAGTGAATGAGCATTGACCGGAGAAAGGCGTAATTACTGTAAATGCATTCATCTTTACCTAACAACAAAAAAATCCTCTTTCAAATTTACTTGATTTGCTCAAAATTAAATTCCTTCAGTATAGAATACCCTATGCGCCATTAAAATTCCATAAAATCAATGCTAAAATGCTTCCGAGCAGTCAGAAAACGTAAAACGTTTTATCTGTGAAATGATCGATATTAAATATTTTATCGACACATCCTGACTTTTTTTGAGTCTCTGCTCAAATTGTTGGAAATTAATGTCTAAAGTACGATAGATGGTACACAATGAATCATAAAACAAAAATTAATACAATCAAAACTACCTACGTCCTTGAAGGATATTTTTGCTTATATTTATCGCATTGGCATGCGGTGAATTCATTTCATATTTCCAAAATTTTAACCTTAGGAAAACATATAATTCTTAACAGAAAGATTTTTCACCAGATACATTTAATTTACGAATTTCTGATGCAATGATGCTACAAGTTATGTATATGATGAACATTTTTCATCTTATTCATTCAATAATGCGTCTGATAAGATCAAAGTCTGAAATCTATGGGATCATTTATAAATGGAAACGTAATGAATTATCACCGTAGTATTCCTGACTAATGAAGAAATTATTCATATTTAAACATATTTTGAATGTTTTCAACAGAAGAAAAATCAAATAATGCGGAGTTAATGAAGTGCAAGAAAACATCATATTAAGACTCCTTGGGTACCTCAATATCATATACTATATTTCATTTAATTCAAAATAATATTTCACCACTCTTCGTCAATGATTTAGAACATTCTTAGTTAACTCTCTGTTCTCTGCAGGATTTCTAGAATTCTTATTCGTATACATTAGAGTTGAAATAGACAATATAAAATCATAAGTAGCTTTGAAGCATCGCTCATTATTCAGCAAATCAATAAATAAACAAAAAATAACCTGTGTTATACGATTAAAAAAATAAAATGGGAAACATATTCCAAAACTGCAATTCCTGTGCTAGCTTTCATGACCCATGAGATCCAATCCCCAATCCTTAGTGTAATTAATATTGCAAGAACCCAAAGACAGCAATTCTGACCACATGGTGTCCCCTTCCTATAAACAGTCATCGCTTCTTTCAGTTAAATGGCACGTTTTGGTTTTGCATGAAACATGGGAGAAATACACACTTGCCAAGTTTAAAATTCCACTTCGCTTTTAGCCAAGTACACATAAATTTATTAAGATGCTTCTACTCTTCTCCAACCTCAGTGGCTTGAAGCTTTAGGCATTTCCTGTCGGAACGGAATAAGAAACCTTACATTGGCCTAACCCTGATGTCTCTCTCTAAACCGAATAGAACCCCGGGATCTTCAGTTTTGTGCCTCAATCACCCCGAGACTTCGATGCGGGGAAGCTATATGAATGGAATGGCGAAATGGATTCAAAACGTGTGTGCCGCCAATGCATTGCTGCGGAGAGGTGACAAACATCCAGGGAATTCCGCGAGTGTCACTTACCACCACCGAGGTGAAGTACTCCCCCCGCTCGTGTAATGCGCCCCCCCACACCCTCGCGACACCTGGTCCCTCATCACGTGTGCTTGTACATTGCACCCAGGGACCGCCGCCCCTGATGCCGCTGACGTCAGGTGGGGGGAGTGCCGCCGCGATGCCGACCGAGTCCGTGCGAGCCAGGGTCGGGCGCCGTGCGGCCCCTCCGCCCCTCTCCCCTCGCTCCCGCGCGCCCCTCTGCCCACCCGTGGGCCTGGAGCCGCCCCTCCCGCCCCTACGCCTGTCCCCCTCTCCTTCGCGGGAGGGCGACAGAGGGGGAGCGGGCCCACGCGGCGCCTTCCTCGCCGGCAGTGATCCCGAGGCGAGCGGCGGAGCAGCCGGCATCCCGAGGTGCACGCTCCAGACGATGCTCAGGGCACCGGTGAGTGAAAACATCCGTCGGCAACCCCCCCCCCCAATCCTCCACCACCTCCCATCGTCCACGCACCGCCGGACCTCTCCGGACCCTCTCAACCCGTCACGCTGCACTCGGTCTGCGAATGAGGATAGAATTTTTTTTGGTCCAAACATGTCCAGACTGGTTGGTGACATAGTTTCCGTGGACTTCGGAGCCCGGAGTTGGAATGAAACGACGCCAGAACGAGCTCACCTCCCCCCCTGTACCCCCCTCCGGTAGCAAAGTTCGAAGTCTTATAACTTTGCACTTTCACCGAGCGCATTGGGGGAGTTAATTTCACAAGGGTGATCTTGATACGACCCGCACCGAATGGAATTCGAACCGAAAAGAAAAAAAAGAGACCTCGCTTTCTGTTCGCGGCTCCCCGTCAGCGGGTCGTCGTCGCTTCCGACGTTTGGGAATCGGAACTTGTTGAGGGAGGTTCGCTTGCCTGGCGACGGGCATGAGACAAAGACACCCCTGGCGGAGCGATTAGCCAGCTGTTCGTCTGGCGTCTGCTACCTTTTCTATCTTATCGCTCGATATTCGGCAGAGCACGTGGACTGGCTGCGAGGCGACTGCCCCGAGGGCGAGGCCGTCGAGAGGGGGGGAGGTCAGCCTCCCCCCCGTCTTAGCCACCCACGGGTGCGGCATCTAGGCGCCCTTCGGCTCCCTTTGGCGGATGTAACGCGTGTTTGATGGGTGGCGAACGCGATCGACGACACGCAACGTCTCGTAGTCTCCGGAGTGAGTCAACCTCAGTTCTAATCGCTTTGCGGATGGAGCCTCTGTGTCAGGATTCCCTGTAGATACGAACGTTTTCGGAGCAACCCGGATACATTCCTTATTTGGCTGAGATCACCATCCCAGATACGAGACTCCTCAGACGTGATCACCTTCTACCTGCTCTCTAAGATAACATCAACTTTTGTTGATAGTCCGAAAGACGTCGGTTATATATATCTGAGGAATTTATTCTGCCCTAGGTTCAAATTGAATTGGATATAATATTTTCACTGTTGTAGAAAATGATGGAATTTCACATTTGTCTCGAAGGGTACTGAGGAACCACGAAATCTTCAGCTGCTTCAAAGTTACTACTTGATGACAAGTATATTTCTTGTAAGAAATAATTTATTCGCTTTGGAAAAATTCTCAATTCCTCAGAGTATTTATGCATTTTTTGTGCATGAAAATGCACAAAAGTATTGCGATAGCAAAGGGTGGCAAAATGAGTGACGGATTTCGTATAATTTTTCTGAAAGGTCACTTTAGAGTTACTGATAACTGAATAACTGTTAATATCAGCCGAAGCATGACGATTTTGGAATGTTAATATAGCAGAGTGAATGCACGTTTTACACTTGCCTAGGTCTGCTTTCAATGAAGTAAAAGTTTACTGAAAGCACGCTATCATCAGGTGACAGTTTACCTTACCACGTGG
>NW_027286403.1:3463636-3631136 GCF_022747635.1 Hetaerina americana
ATGGGAATTCATACAGATCTGACGAGTCTTCCGCCCAATTTCTTTCTCATAAATGCTAATATTTAACACGCAAAAATTCTTCCTTCCAAATTTCCCTAAATCCTTTTGTAGTTTTTCAGGTCTTTCATCTATCCCCTTGACCTTTTTTGATTTGAATTTAATTAATTTCCTCTCTATAATTCAATCAAGTATGCCTAGTCCTAAGCCATCCCCATCTACGTCATATTCAATTTCTATGTTTAAAAAGGTTGACCCAATATCCTTAGCATATAGCGGTTCTATGTATTCTTTCCATCACTCTTGAATTTTCCCTGGGAGGAATTTTCCTCCTATAACTTGATAGTGTCAAATTGTCCTGCTATGTCTCGAATTCTCATATTCTGGCTTTGATAGCGTGCACTGACTTCCTGATTGTGCTTTTAATTTTCTGTGCAGCACACCCATTCCACCCTTTCGCTGTGAACTCCATTCCTCGCACTGGCGTGTTCCACTGTAATCCTTTCTTCTAGTTATTCCCTATTATTTATCTCTTTGTACTTTCCACTACCTAAAACTCTGTTTCCATTTCCTTTTCTTTTATCCTTACTTCCTCCTCTTCTTCCTTCACCTTTTCCTATTTACTGTTCCTATAATTTCGTTTGCGGCTTTTGGTATCTTTTTTATGGTAACATCTGTCTTCAATGGTCCTCCTATTTCCCTTCCCTCATTCATAAAATTTTGCTACAGCTTTGGATCGATTTGGTGCGGCGACTAATGTACTGGCTTCCCACTCAGACCGGGTTCGAATTCCGGAGACGGTAAATATATTCCAGTGGTATCCCGATCCCTACTTGACGTGCTTTGTCGAGGGCACTTTGAGTGAGCACGCCGTCGGTCGGATGGGAAGCTGCGGACCCCTTGGCACTTTTTGCAAACAGTGGGCTGTTGCCGACGCCGGGTTTCTCTCCATCCTTTCCTGTCCATCTATAATGGTACAAATGACCTCAGTTGTCGGCACGACCCATAAAACTACTTAGTCCCATGCCCTCACCCGTCACCTCTATTTTATCTTTTTCCATCGGACGTAACACTTCAGTAGGGCTTAATTACTATCTGAATCTGTACTATATCCTGAGCAGCAATTACTCTTGATTAAGCAATTTCTCTTGCGGAATTCTGTTGCCTTCCTTCGCGATCAATCGTTATTCCTAGATCGCAGTTCCCTGCCTCAAACCCATCTTTCCACTGCGTTCCAATCTACCATTGCTGTCAAATGTTTTTATTCTGGGACCTCCGCAGTAACTTCCTTCAGTGGATCGTGTGCTCCACCTGTTTCTTTATCTCTATAGACACCCGTCGGCATGCTGACTCGAATGAGAACAAATTTTTTTGTCCAAGCTCTTATCAGTGCTAATGCTGTTCTGTCTCTCGCCTTTCCTGTTTACCACTCATCATCTTAACCTCTATGTTCGGTGCTATTTGCCATCCCTCGCTGGGACCCTTCCCCTATGTTACACTATTACCATTGATCTAATAATCCACGCTCTCATCTTATATCGCACAGCCCTAAAATATCTATATTTCCTCTCTCCACCCCCCAATTTGTATTTTTTCTATCTCCCTTGTTCTCGAATACGTCCTTACATTCCGAGTCCCCAATCTTTGATTCTTCTCTGTTCCGCCTCATCTATTGATGCGATCAATTCCGTTTTGTAAGGATTTCCGCAACAGCCTTGCCTCCCGCTGCCAAATATCGTACATTCGATCCAGGTCCCATGGTTGCCGGACTCATTCTTAAAAATGCGTCCATTATTGAGTCGTGGGGGTAAATAATTGAGGAGGCTTCCCGTTTCATTTTTTCAATGTTGTTTTAATGTGACACCGACACTTGATTATTGCTGAGTCAGTCGCCTTTGCAGCCGCCTCACTGAGGAACAGACACTGCGCGGACTACCTTTTGCCTGGCTTCTTTCCTTAAACCTATCTGGCACGGGTGACCCAACCGAGAGCAAATATCACAGGTTCCGCCAGCAGAGATCTAGAGGTCAACAGAATATGCAAGTCTTTCCACCACGTCAAAGTTGTTGCCCATAAGGAGGCTGTGCCCATGATGATGAACACTCTAACATACGAATTCTAGACTAATCTGCGTTAATTCAATTTTCTGTATTTTTAATCATAGTTCCTCTATGCTTAAAAATATAACCTCATTTTCCTGATTTGTTTTTTTTATTTTATCTTTTCTGAAACAGTTATTATATTGCATATAATCACTTGAAAGATTTCGGTCTGACATGTTTGAATGTTTGCAGCGTCCAGAACACGCAAGGAATGAATTTAGAGATAACTAGGTAAACATCGCAGTACGTAGGTGAAAGTATTGATTACTGTTTTTTTATGAACGCAAATGGAATATTTGCTAGCATTTTATATTAGAGAACAACCCAGCTTCCTTATCCTCACTTCTATGTATTTATAATTTTTCATTGTTTTTGTGAAATTCTCACGCGTTTATAGACATTAAAGTGATAACGAAAGGATTTCAAAAATACATTGAGACTCGTAAAGAGTGATTTCAGTACAGGTTATCAAATTATAAAGTAAAAATCTTATTTTTTTATTGATGTGCATAAATATTAATCTAATAGTATTCCAGTTAGTCGAAAAAGTGGGATTTTTTCTCGGCTCTCTCATATGCTCGATTAAAACCTTGACATAAGTAAATTTCTAATAAATGAGCATTGCCGCTGTTATGTCATAGTCTAGTCAAATGATTTTTATTCTTTTAATGCATTCCTCAAACTATCTTTTAAAATGATCCTACCAATGATGTGAGCAATTTGGAGTCTTAAAAGTAAATATTTTTTGCAGAAGATCTAAGTGAGCTTCGGAATACTAAGTACCCATGCTCGTTAAGGCCTGAGAATAAAATTCCTTCATTTGAGAACTATGCTGCACTTTGGATCCCATTGGAAACAGGATATAAAAACAGAAAATTGATATCAGACGGTGCTTAAAAGGCTTATTCAATTTTTTATGATTTCCACTTCCCAGAGATAATTCAAAATTTCAGATTTTTTACAGATCCGTAGACTAAACAGTCTTATCATTCACGTCAAGTTCATGTTTCCCCTTATCTGTGTGAGTTAATGATAAAAATTTTACGTAGCGGGATTATGTTGGCAGCCGAATGTAGTGCTCTTTGAAGTAAATCCTGCTGGTTTTGCTTTCATGTCATAGGCGGGAACGTAATATCTATGAATTAAAGTTCGCCTGTCATATTTTTAATACATGTTATGGTAATTATCAGTCGTATTAAATCTAAAGCACGATAATAACATTTAAAATGGATGAAGTTTGAATTCTTTTTCGCTCAGATTACACATGCAATTGCCAACTTTGGCAGTGTGGACTTTCGACTTCTCTCTATAAAAACATGTGACCTAAAATGCATCACGCTTTAATAACGGAACGTCATGGGACTTCTTATGAATCTAGGAATGAAACATAAATCAGAATCATTTTTACTTCTCCGTTTTTACAAATGTGCTTGAAGCTTCTCCGTTCATACCTTTACGGCACGCGGAGACGCAGTGCTTATTGAAGAGACCTTTTGGCACACGCGTCCCCTCGCAGGACAAATGGTATGGCCTGGGCCCTCTTTATGGGGGAGTGAGGACTACGGTCGCGTGTCCCGGGCAATTCTTGGAACGAACCCGCATCGGAGATGACCGTGTCAGTCTAGAATCTAAAGGGACCACACGTCATGATCATCATGCCTCCACTCCCACCCACACTTCCAACATTTTATTATGCCCCGGCCGCGCTTACAGAATAAAAAATACTCTCGCGGAGGATGAGGGGGAAAGGATATGGGGAGGTCAGGGGGAGAGACGGCGGGGGTTGAGAGAGAGAGAAGGGGGGAGAGGAGGAACTTCGCCTTGGGCAGTTTTTATGGCTCCCCGAGTGTCAGTCGGTGTTCTTCCGTTCGAGGTTCAGGCCCGCATTGAGGCGACTCCTTCCCGCCACCTCGAGCCCCCAGTAGTTTCATCATCCTCGGGAGAATGGAATTTGATCGACTCCGCGCGATCATCAGACGAGCGAAGTTCAGGCGGATATATTCGGGGGGGGAGACGGGGGGGGAGCGTGGGAGGGGGGGATGGCGGGGAAGGTGAGTGAGCAAAGGGCGAGCCACGCCCCCCACACCCACGGCTCCTCTGCTTCCAACCCCGCCCCCCACCGCCGACCCAATGAGAGCCGTCGGCAGGAAGGCGCCCTTCCAGCCACGCCGATCAGGACCCGGGGTAATCCCAACCACACGCCTTCATCTACACGTCAAAACATTAATAGAAACAGATTAATTTGCTCCGATTGAAACACTTTCAATGCCAAAGGTTGGATTTTAAGCATTTATGAGCATTTATTACTCAAGTTCCAATGGATGGGTCGCATATTTTGATGTTATGACATTAAAAACTACTACTGTTATATTAGAACTGACGTCTGATAGTCTTAAGGTATATTATAACTCTCAAGAATACTTCAAATTAAACTCTCTGCTTAGTGGAGCACGAAATTCATAGTATCTAAATGCCAGAGGGGCTCATTTATTAATTTATTAAAGTCATGTGTAGTATCGCCTTTGTTCACCTTTACCCAGCCGTTTTTGCATCGCTGATTGAATAAGATTGTGATAGCCTTGTAATGATTTTGAATTTCCTTAGCGAGGAATTGATATTTTGTAGATTGCAAATACTTTTAAAAAACCTGTCGTTGTGTGAGACCCAGAATAATGTAATTAACTCTCAACTATGACAAATATAATGTTATATGCTTGTATTATAGTAGCAATGAAAATCACCTTTCTCTCAAGATTCTATATTTGATAAACTCAGGAAACAAATAAATCAATAAATAAATCAGGAAAGAAAATGGTGTGGGTGTTAACGATAGACAGTATGGCCGTAAATAATTATATCCCAAATTGACGTGCGAGGATTCACGCACAGTATTTGATCCATTAATGCCGTGCAGAATAAACACACTTGGAGGCGGTGTTATTTTTCTTTATCTTCAAAGGAACACTATCATCTGAATCAGTAGGCAGAAGTAAACTCGTAAGCACTCGAAGTCAGTCACGTATCCTTTCCTTTTATTGCCAAACCACCCAGTCCTTTCTACAAACTGGCTTCAATGTTCGAAGTAAACAAATGTTTAAAAAAAACATCATTCCATAGTACAGTCATGATTTCGTGAAGGACCATGATCTCAATTCCACCCACGTGGCCCAAAATAATTATCTCCACTGAAGGCGTGCTCATGGCCATCCTTATACAAGGATTCATTTGGTTTTTTTTGTCCATTGAGGTGATTGTGAATTTAAAAACAGCAAAAACTTGGCGAAACCTTAGATTTTGAGCCTAATTTGAATGACGAAATACTTTTAATAGTTACGGTAGCTCTTATCTTTCTGGAGCTCAATGCAAGGTTAATTATTCAATCGCAGCTGCGGATGACTGCAAGATTCTCCAGTGTTTCATCATTGAGATCGCCATTAATGGAATGCCTTGAAGTCCCAATATTTTTATGGAGGTTGCGGTCACGGATCACTCAATGATAAGATTATGATTCCGAAATTAAGTTTATTATGCATTAATTAATATTGTTGAACTAATTTCAAAAGCACCTTTAGGTGCGAATAAAAAGACATTAGTATCAAGACACGCAAAGAAATACAGGCATGCACCCATATACCCATGTATATATATATATATATATATATATATATATATATATATATATACATATATATATATATACATATATATATATATATATATATAATATATATATATTTTATACCTATTGTTTCAGTCAGAATTGACTGAAGGAAAGAGCATGTGCGCAGCTAAGAGCGTCAACTCTCTCTCAGCTGAAATAAGGGTGACTCGAAGCCAATAATCTACCCCGGTAACACTTTAGAAAACATCTTGACTTAACATAAATTTACGGCCAATGACTCCTCTGCGTCATTTCAAAGACATAATTTTTGACTAGGTAAATTCGATTTGGAAACTGATTAAAGAAAAAGGTAAAAAAAAGTATTGTTTGGATGACTGCAATCATAAAAGTAGCTTTTGGGGGAAAAAGAAAAATGATAAATTGGAATATTCTTTTAAAAAAATCGAATTCAAAATGTTAAAAAAAATCTTATATCATAACAAAATGGAAGAATCTTTAGCAAAAGTTTTTACAAGTTCACAAAATATAAGTTTTCTTTCCGTTAATTATCACAAATAATGCTCATTGAATACGGAAATATGTTACTTTGAGAGAAGTAGGATTAAAGAGAGAACAATTCCTCCGTCAACTCATATTTCTTAAAGAAATTAATTCACTTAGTAATAAGGTGTAGCTGACGAAAAGAAAGGAAAATGCTCCTTCCTATGGACATCTTTCCAGACTTGAAACCGTGGACAAAAATCCGAGGTTTTCACGCCTTTTATCTTTGATGGGAAATGACAATTCCTCCCTAAAATTCTCATAGCATATAATTATCAGCCAAGTAATATATCGCACAAAATGCTCCATTCAGATCGGTTCCTTCTAAATTAATCAATCAATTTACAATGACGACTTCATTCATTTGTAAATAAACTTTTAATTAACTGTGATACGACATTATGCATCTTTTAAAACATTTTTATCCTCAATTACTGCATTTATCGAAATAAGAAATGAATAATCCATAGAGCCTTCACCTTATTATGTTATTTAGTGACAGCTACTGGAATGGAAGCAGAAACTGAATGCAGTCCCTATCGTACTGACTCAATTCCTGTCTCAGTTGAGCACTAAACCGTAATTTACCTAATCACCTATTCAAATAAAATATAATATTGGATTATTTACTTGTTTAGGACTAATCAAAGTACTATCCTTAAACACCATCACGCAAAAGGCTCTGCATTTAAATGGAACATTCTCGCCCAAGCTGAGGGTAGAAAATAACCTTCCGTGTCACACGTTTAACTATAATGGCAATAATGGATGAGTGAATCGTTTCCTAATGGCTATATTTACCATTAGGAATACATTTCGGGATCATTTTCATTAGGTTTTGATGGAGCTATCAAAGAAATTTGGCTGAGAGTACGTGACGATCTTGACTCACCAGGGACTCGCTTTCTTTAAGAGAATGTTAGAAAAACCCGCGTAATTTATTTGATTAAAGTTGGATCATTCCCTGCAAGAGTTTTGGCCGACTAACTTGTACTTTCTCATTTCTATGAAGCATGTATTTGCCCAATAACAATAAAAGTTTTATTTCTGTTTATAAAAACTGTTAAATGCTAGCAGGTTACAGCTTTTCAAAATATGATAACCCCTTCAAAAGAATGGGAGCATTGCAATGTGGCACAAGTTTGATATCAGACAACAAGTATTCATTTGCTCAAATTTTCAAAATTTACCTTTTTCTATTTTGACATGGTACCCAACGAGCCAACACTATGTGTGTGGCAAGGGATGATACCACACCAGGCATGCAATATGAAAATAACGTATTGCTTAAATGTTTGTAGGAATTAATCTGCAAAATATTTCCAGTGGTGGAGGCAATGAGGTAATCGTCATCCATTTCCACTCACAGGAAAAATGGGCATCTTCAATCGTTGGTCCCACACTTGATCTCTTTAATCCTATTGCCATGATCTCTCCTTCGGTGGTACGATAGTCATATGTCTTTCAACATCATCACAGATGAGACCTGCTTCCAATTTAAGCAAGAGGTTTTTCATTTACAATTTAACCTTTGCTCCGTGAGTGATTTCCCGCCAAGTCCCTCAAACAATCTAGATACGCGGCTAAGTGTATCAAAACAACACTTCACATATCCAACTCCTCTATATTTCACGCGATCTAATTCGGCAACCAATCCAACTGTATGAGGACCCCATATACCAGTAGCGTATTCTAAATGAGGCCTAACTAGCTAAATATAGCATCACTCTTCAAACACTCTGGTCACGTTTCCATAATAATCTCCTAATAAATCCTAATTTTTGCTAGATTGTCCCATATTCCCTGTATATTTCTCACCTAGAAGGGGTCAATTTATCGGTACTGTACGAATGCTTTTTTCACTTCGGCACAAGACTTCAAGATGTATTACTAATTGATGTTTCTTGGTGGTACTTACCTTTGATGATTCAAATAAGTAATCGGGATCAGAACTAAACATGAAAGGAAAACATCAGTGCCAAGTCTAGTAAGCTAAAATCATTTTAAGATATGGAGTTTTATGATAATGGGAATTCACGAGTTGTCATCAACCCTATCCATGCTTCTTAATTCCTTCAATGTACAATTTTCTGTGTGAAACTGGAAGTCATTAGCGACGACCAACCTTGATTTAGTAAGGGTATTATGACTTGCTGCGATTTTGACACATACAAATGGGCTCTAGAAGACTACTTTCGATCTTGAATAAATTTTCCGGTGAAATAATATCAGAGGAATTGTAACTATGGACATCGGTGAGATACCTTGTAGACCATTATTATTGTTGGCATCAAAATCCTAACAACTGAGCGATTTGATATTCACCATTATGGAGTTCTGCGTCGTTGTGTTGGTCTTGTTTGCGATTACTTTTTGTAAAATATTTCTCCAGATTATAAAATTCAGGCTAGTAATGAAATGGCTTACTAAATCATGGCCTATTGCATGTCATTTTTATATTGCATAAATATTATTTATAGGTTTCGGTTTAATGTGATGCAAAAAATTCATTTTTTTAATGGGTTTAAGATCTTTAAGAACTAAAGTTTTTATTAAAAGGGTTTATGATCTTTTCCACAAAATAAAGTTTTTATAAACGACCTGAGTTTTGACTCACGGAGTATTTGTTGGCCAAATTCTCGCGAGGAATCTTGTCAAAGGAAACTTGTCTTTATATCTAAAAATACAGCATCAACTTCTTTCCCCGATTCAAGGACATTATGCATAAAAGACTGTTGTGTTTCGCATGACCTACTTTTCCTAAACCAATAATGTATACGGCAGATTATGTTCGCTGTTCTCGAAAAAAGAAAATATTTCAAGCAATAATATGTTGTAAGATTTTGCCGGATGTCTATGTTAAAGAAATCGATGTGTAATTATTGGGATCTTCGCTATCGCCGCCATTGCAGTGGGTGGGGGTAATGTGAGCTCACTTCCAGTCGCGAGATATTTCTTCTATCGAGTTGGTGGAAACTGTTTTAAAATGAGGTGTGAGTCCTTTTTTTTCTATTTTTTCCTGGGACAATAATATTATGTAGTTGATGAGCGCCGCAAGAATGTAGGGGACTTAACTTTGTGCGCAAATATTTTTGGTGTAGGTATTTGGAAAAACATTATTTACGAAATTGATTTATTGTGCTGACTGTAAGAACTTCGCCATTTTATTCTTTTAAAGAATATACATTTGAATATTTTCCTTGTGTTTCCTTGGCGTAAGAACACAATGATTTTGGAATATCCTCTACATATTCCCATTTAGTTTTCCTCTTGAAGGCATGTTATGCTTTCCGCATAGCCCTTTCCGTTTTTGCTCGATATCATACGAGTTTACCTTCTGAAATCTTCATAAGATTTTTTCACATAACATTTTGAAATATTTAAAAATTAAAGTGCGTGTTTATTTCCCTCACAACGTCTCGGTGAACTACCTGTTTTACTATCGTGGCTCTCTATTTTCGTGTTGGACTTTTTATGAAATGAGCTCTTTTATCCCGTCACGGATAATATTTAGTTTTAATTTCCACTCCTATATAGCCATTTGGTAGCATATTCCCTCTTTTACATCCATAATCGGGATTATATTTGGGGTATTATTCACAAATATATTGAGTATGCTGTTTACCCCTGCTTTATTCTCTGTGCTGATGATTTTACTATATGCTCTAATGTGGAGAACATTTTCAGAATTTTTGACACCAATTTCTATGGCTTTCTTTCCTAAGTATTAGTAGCTCCAATTAAGTGTCAGCAGATAAAAGTTGACAGTGACTACAAACATAATTCTATGCTTGGTGAAGTGTTTGTATATTTGGTTATCAAACTTTAAGAGGACATCTATATTGGAGTCAGTCGGTCAGCAGAATGCACATGTTATCAAGTTCAAAGTCATCTACAGAAGGATAATACGTAAGATGGATGAGGAAATGGAGCATAGAATTATTTACCAGAAGGAAAAGAACGGATTACTAGTAGACAGTAGAGAAAATTTAGGATATGGAGTAAAATAGAATAAAAATGCGAATAAATTTCAAAAAGGACTATTGAAAGCCTCAAAGAAAACTATGTGAACAGTAAATAGTAGGACAAGGGACCATTTATTCCAGACGATAAGAATATGAAGATAGACGAGAGAAGGAAATGGAAGAATGTAAACAGAATCAGGCAGAATAAAGTATCAAGAGATAAATTATAAATTAAGACGGGAAATTAACAAAGCGAAAGAAGTGTGGTAGAAAACGCAGGCATAGGATATAGTGAGTTCACAAGTTAAGGATGAAATGAGGGTGAACTGTACAAAAAGTTTCCACTCCTTTCAGGAAGAGGAGAGGTAAAATCTGTGGAAAACATGTAGCAGGAAAAAGTATTAATTGAACCAGGAAATATTCGAGAGAGATGCAAAGAACAATTAGAGGATCTAAATACCATGTTAAAGGTACGTTATCAGGCCAGTATATTTCCGCATAGAAAGAGAATTTAACGTAGATGGGGATAGCTTGGGACCGTGTAAGACGTGATTATGAGGCAGAATCGGCAATGAGGGAATTGAAATGAATACGATTGTGTGAATGGAATCTATTCTCGCGAAAACATTTAAAGCTTTAGAAACACGTGGAAGGGTAAGGGTAGGGTTCATCGGGTAATTTTTGTCTTTAATTCCTCATCACTTTTATTCCATTATTTTATCTCTCTCTCATTTAAACGCCCGCCAACCTTGCGCGAGATCTTCAAATCTACTAAAAGCCCTCCGCGCTCCCCGTCTCCACCCCGCCCCTCTTCGAACCATGCAACCACCCACGCTGCGAATGTGACCATCTTTTTCGACCCGTCACCTCTCTGACTACCAAATCCCAATCCAAGATTCATTCATTCATTTGTCAACTGCACGTCAAAAAACATTATCGGACGTCTCTCATGTAACTTTTGTACTGCCTTGTCATCACTTTTCCGGTAAATGAAACCCATCAGTTTCGGTAAATAAAATCTTTTTCCAAATTCTTAAGCATCATAAAGAGGAGAACACAATAGATGGCTCACATATCGTATGGGTGCTTAAATCTTTCAACATTCCCGGGTTAATATCGCCACCTAAAAGTAGCCAATGAGTGTCATCCCGTCCTTGTCCTTTCACCCTTGGTTCCTTCCTCCCCACACAATCCTTGCCTCCATATTCTCTCCACTTTTCCCCCGATAAAGGCATTCTGAAGATGATGGTCTACTCGTCGACACGTCAAACATATTCGTGATGAAGCAACCTCTGGGTATCTGCAGCTCCACCCAAGCTGTGTAATTTTTCGGGTAACAGATCTTCCTGAAAAACCATAGCTGGCACAGGGGAAGGAACTGGCTCCCTACCTTATTGTGTGAATTTCGCATGCCGTCGGACTTAGTACTGGGTGAACTCATCCATCACCTAGCAAACCGACCTTCGGGTTGATTCCTGTGTTTATGGTTTATATATTTATTCATTACTTTACATGTATACGAATGTGTGGGTGTGTTACTGAGTTAATAAACTACAGATGTTATTGTAATACTTTCAGATAGCTGGAAGGACTTGACCAGAGCGAATTATGTTGTAAAACGCTTAGATTGAAAGAACACATTACAAAAACCAAGGCACTGCAGGTAAATAACCATAGACACATTAAACTAAATATAGTGAATACGTAATTGAGCAGGCTATAATTAAAGAAATAAGGACTAGTTTTGTAAAATTGCTCCATATTATATAGACAAATGATTAATTCTTGAATAGTTCAACACTTTTTACCATTATACTATGATAAGCTAATGTTGAAAATTTATAAACATTATTTATCTTTTCTATCATAAGTGGGAAAGAAATTACGGCCAGAATAGTGTTGGGAACACAGATATGCATAGAAATGAGAAAGATATCATGTGAATGATCAGACTTCGGTTTAATTAAGCGAATAGACAATTCTCTGTGCTGAGTGCATTTCTGCATGTTGCAGACATGAGGATATTAAGAAGCACTTTGGAAAAGAGGCTTGAAACTTTTTAAATGTGGTTGTGGCGACCATTAAGAGAGAAAAGGAAAGAAAAGAGCCCGCATGAGGGTGACCTCCACCCTCATTTACAAAATCAACCCCAGAGTTGATTATTGTGCTTCTGTTTGAAAGGTTGATATAGAAAATCCCTTCCTTTATATCGCAGGGCCTCGAAAATTGCTCTATCAGGACACAAAAGACTTTGTCCCTGAATTGCACTTTCCTTAATCACGTGGATGAGTCTATTTGATAAAATATAGATTTTGAGAACTAGAAGAGAAGACTAAATGCTGTATCTCTTGGGATAATTTATTGGCAACACATGGGGAGTGAAATAAATTACACGGAAAAAGAGGGTATCTCAGAAATGCATTCCTTTTCCTCTTCCAAGACTGAGATCAACACTACGAGGGAAGAAGCAGGCTGCACAGCCGCAGCAATACGGAAGACCTTTATTTACTTGCACTTCATTCATTTCCTTCAACTTTATATGCTAATAAACTTGGGGAAGGATTTTTTCTAAAAATTTTCTGGATTTTCTGGCTAAAAAGAATACCGTGCATAGAGAGCCCTTGGTCTCAAAATGTCATTAATCGTGACCAATCCAATCTTCTTGCTAGGAAAAGCATACGAGTGAAATCATTTTTACGCTGTCGTTTTTGAAATTACACCAAACTCATATATGTGCACTTTAACTGCATGTACTATAAACATTTAGAAATGCTAATAATGCCTTTCCCGGGAAGTGCGGTGACTTCCAGGTTTCAGTGCTATGCAGTGGTTTGGTTGTTTCTGAAACAAAATGGCTTGCCAGTATTGCTTTGGCTTCTTACCGAAAGCTACGGGAGTGCTGGAGAAATCAAGGCGGATTCAGGGAGTCTCTCTTTGGTACTAAGACTTCGGCCGGGAGAGTGGAGTTTATTCAATGAAGTGGCGTAGAAAAAGCAAAGTTTCAAAGGGTAAACGAGTTGAAGGGAATGAAAAGCACGAGAGCAGTATGCTCATGAGCCAACGGTATTTTGTTGCTCGTCTACTGGAGATTTTGAAATTACATTTCACTTAAATTAAATCATGGACTCTCAGGAATTATAGAGGTTTGTCATTGGAAGAGTGTTCAATGATAACTAATATTTCTTTACCTCATATATTGGGTTCATTGTGAAGCCGTAAGGTCATTCGTTTTCTACTAATATCTCTCTTAACGAATCAAATAAATACTTTTTGCTTTCTTTAACCTTGAGTGATTGTTGGTTACGATTGATCCATTAAAACTTTTAAATTAAGTAATTTAGTTTCCCGCCTCATTACCCCTGACTTGCTAAGTTAGCGTCATCCTCAGAATCTCCAGTCTCTTCCATCTCTTTAAGGCAATGTTTATCCCAAATTTTACCAGATATACTGACAATTTTTAAACTCTCTTTCATGAATTCTACCTTCCTCTCTCTCTCCAGGAAAACTCAGTTTTGTGCGTCATCTAAAAAAATATCAAAGATTCATCCTTCTCATCTACTACCAGTTAATCTCAATTATTGTTTCAATCTCCTTTTTTGAAAAAATAGTTTATTCTAAGAATATGGTATGCATTCAAGTTTACAAGTTCTGTGAAACATATCAATCAGAATTAGAACAAGGATTTAGCACGCAGACCGCTTTGTCCTGGGTCGAAGATGACTTCAAATTTGCAGGTGATGAAGTAATGATCCATATTCTAATCCTTCTTGAATTCAGCGATGCGCTTGGATGAATAAGTCATAGGTTTCTCTTGAAAAAAATTGATAGCTCAAATATTCCTATGGTGTTGTGAATAGGTTGTTGGAAGATTCATATAAATCAAAAAACAACTCTGTTAAATGCCAAAACTTAAGTAACTGTGGGATTGCAGGTTCAACACAAGATTTTTTAGTTAAATTATCATTTTTAAGTGAGATATGGAGTATTTTAATTGGGGCCAGAGCAGCTTCGTAAAGCATATTTCTATTGACTTAAAGCTTCGTGACGTAAGAAGTCTATGAGATGCTGCACAAGCAGAAACGTAAATCTTTTGCCTTTTTATATGGACACCATTTTGAAGTTTTAATGGATATATTTGTTTGGCAGGTTAAAGGATTTTACTGTCTGTTTCAATGCAATCGTTTTGTCGTTTAATCACGCAATGCTACAGAAAAAATAGAAGATATGACTGGTAGCTACCCGCAAAGTTATTTTCTATTAAAATAGTTGCACATGGTTTTAATTAAGCCAATTAATTTTATGTTTTGTAACTTTATCTTCCTCTAGAGAATTTTACGATAACAAGGAAAAGGACCACGTGAAATTGAGAAGAGGAATATGTTTATATACCTACCTACTAACAATGATATTTTACAGGAAAAATACTAGAACTACAGTGATCACACCTATTGGTTTCATACTTATCTTACTGGATGCCTCTAATATATAAGAGAAACCTAGCATTAAACTGTCGTTTTGGTGTTCATTAATTAATGGTGTCCCTCGAGGCTCGGTGCGTAGGCCTCTAATATTATCATTAATATCAGAGATCTGCCAGAAATCATCAATTGCTATGGGCATGTAGTTTACAAAGATGATCCACATTTTATTTCCACTCTAAGGTCAATTCAATTAGCAAAAATAGGGTAAAATTTAAGTCCGTCATTTAATTTATTTCCAAATGGGCTACAAGGTTTTTATATAAATTATTTGTAACAATGTTTTCATCACGTGTGAGAGGAATGCTGCAGTCACACCGTCAGTTAAGTTTGCCCATGATCGCAGATTATATTGGCATTGATAAAATGACAGTGTAATACCATTATCACTGAAAATTTTTTGACACGAAAGATCTGCGCTAAATTCGTCCCGAAGGTCTTGGCGGGCGAGCAAAATCAAAGTCAAGTGTCTGCTTACGATGACCTTCTGCGAGGACATTGTGACGATTCCCCTACCCCCTTACAGTCCCGATTTGGCACCTGCAGACTATTTCCTCTTCCCAAAATGTGATACTCCCTCAAAGGACGCCACCATTGGACTCTGAGTGCTGTCAAAGAAACTTGCACGCGTATCCTTAAGGACCTTCCGGAATCCGCCTGCCAGGAAGCCTTCAAATCGTGGAAAAGCAGCTGGCAAAAGTGTGTCCTCGCTCACGGGATTTACGTAGAAGAATTTTGAAGCATTGTAGCAATAGCTGATATAAATCTATTTTTCCGATAATTTTTATGTAAACTATGAATTAGAATAAAATTTTTAGTAGTTGAAAGATCGAAGCAGTTTTAATGGGAATCTCTCCAATGGCAAACTACTTTGATCTAAATAATTATCCCAAAATTACAATTTGAAGAGACGAATTCAATTGATCTACTATTCTTTCAAATCTTGCTGTACTTATTTGCAGTAATCTCTCATGAGCAGATAACGTATCACTTATATACAATAAAATCAACCCCATATTGCAATTTCTTATATAAAATAGCTATCTCCTTTTCGTTCACACCCGTAAAAAGGTTCTTACGGGACCCATAGTTCGGATAATTGGTCCTAAAGTTTACCTTGATAACATATGGATTTAACGATATGGTGAAGAATCAGAGATTAACATTACATATTTCTGGGTGATGAATGATTTAAAAAAACTAAGCGATTCATAAGAATGATAATTACTTAGTGATAAATAATATATATTTGTATACGTTTGCGTGCATGAAAAGTACTTCAACGACTTAAATGCTCAATGTTCAGTGTTTTTCATCTAGGAAACAAAGCAATACGGAAGCCTTTACCTTCCTACTTCCTACCTACTGTATTGCCTTTCTTGTAAATTAATGAGAAGAGCTCACGTCAAGGAAAACTCGAGACGGAGTTTGTTTCTATTTCATTTAGAATGAATTCCGTTCTTTTCACCTCCTTTCCATGTTTGCGTGACTCATAAAATTTGGAGACATTCACGAATGATCTGATTTTATTGAATGCATTTATCATTAATATATCAGAAGACAGAAAGCGTGGTACGGCTTTCGAATGTTTTTAAAGCTCAATATTTATAATTCATGCCATTAGTCCTTTCACCAATATTCTGATATTTTAAATATATGAGTTTTTTTCCAGAGTACGTTATTTTAAATGAGGAGCATTTGTTTGAGGAACACACTCAATAGATTTTACTAAAGTATGTTAGAGCTTCAATAAAATGAATATTTTACGTCGGTTTGAATATTTTTTTCAATTATCAAAATACAGGTTTTTTTGAAACACTAATATTTATACCGCGTTCTTGTACTTCTCTAATCTTCAAATCTTTTCGAGTGCCCTGATATTTATTTTGGGATCTTTTAGGACTGTAAAAAAAACCTTACTGGAATGAAAAGGGAAATAAATTTTACTGGAAAACTTTCTATAATAATATTTTATCTCAATAACCAACATACAAGGAATTATAACAAATACTATACCAATTTTACTCAAAATTTATAAAATCTGAAATCCGTAACTCACTCGCTTTAGCTCGCCAAATATGTAGTATACATGCGTATGTAATTTCCAGATAATTCCAATTGATTCAAAAATATTACTTCTTGTTATTAATTACTCTACTCAGACATTGTTGGTGTCAGATATTTGATATTTTAATTTTGATTAGTAGCCTAAATGACTTACACTTTTTATGGGAAATTTTTTTTGGAAAGAGTATTAAATGTACAAAAGTCCTTTATAAATAATATGAACAATACATTAGAACAACAAAGAAACGAGACTATATTTTACTTTCTACTTGATTATCTAAAATATCTTTCAAGATGACAGCCATGAAATAAGCTTTGGGGTATTTGACTTCATGTTCAGCTTAGTATAAATATTTACCCTACTCAGATAAAGATAAAATCTTCCGTTAATCGAATCCAATGGTATCACTGGCATGTAGTTTGTTTAACTATACTTATTTTATTTTCAGGTTATAGTCCTAAATTTGAACTATCAGGCGACAGTATAAAGTCAAGGCAACCACTCGCATTATTCTGATCATAGGGTAACTCTTTTGGTCACTTTTAAGTCTCATGTATTTTCATTGATCACCAATTCTCTTTTGATGGCATTGATAGGAATCAAGCTATAATTTAATGCATTATAATTAACTGAATGGTGCATGTACTAAATATATTTGCTTGCACACCTGAGTATCATATATTACTTTTTGCTATCTTCGCACACATTTCTCCTTCGTCTTTTGTTCAATTAATTTGAAAAGTCTTAACCGCGGGTACCCAAATATCGGAACCAATGTCCCATTAAACGGGAAATCCCCGACAATCTCCTCACATTATAAATTATTTTGTACACGCATTGAGACTTTCATAGAGTCGTACGTTGTTAAATATCATATTAGAACAAACAGGTTGCTAAAATGTTTTGATTTTTCAAAATTTTGCGCAGTTAATTCTGCGTTGAAGTGGTTTCATTCAATTTAAAAATTTCGAGAATGCTTTCAAACCCTTTTAAGTGCGTCATGTAAATCAAGCGTCCATGGCACGATTTATAGAAGCTGTTAACATTCTCAACCTGAAGGCCATAATACTTACGTTTATATTCAATAGCCTAAACTGGAGAATTTGAAGTACAGGGTCAGTAAGCACTTTGAAGAAGCTCGTTAAACTGAGGACATGAGTTTAAAAATTCTGTTTTACGTACATTCTTACAACTTACCTAAAAATTCATACTTTTGAGGAGTGAATAAAGATTTCATTTTGCAATTAAAATCCAGCAATGGTCTGAACATAGTAGCTCCTAATTCATAACTTGCCCATATTAAACAAAAATTAGTTCCATTTCAAAAGGATGGCAACGGAAAAATCTCCATCGATAGATCATTGACCCAAAGCTTTCCAAGGGCCAATGTCATCTTTTCCATTTCATTTAATAATAGTGCCGTTGTTCGAGAAATATTTTACCTTCATTTCGGTCGGTCGGTGAGCAGTGGAGTTAAGCTCTCGAGCTGTTCGGCGTCTTCCCTGCCTGATATCGTCCCGTCACGCGATCCTCTGCTCCCGTCAGTATTGTTTCCGTGAGATGCGTACTACAGCCTACCCAGGCTCATTTTATGATTCTTCTCTCTCTCTTTCTCCCTCTCGTAGTAATAGTAATAAAACTACGCGTTTATTTCAACAAACGGTGTGGTGAAACTCTGGTACAGTCACAGCGTCAATGATTCATGAATTTCAGTTAATTTGGTAAGGTTTTCACTCCAAATGGTTTTGACTGAAACGGCAAATGATTCATGACATGCAAACATGATTTCGCGAGATTACATGATTGCCACATTTCGAGAGAACTGTTCTCCTTATACGACTGTTGTGTTAAAGTGTTGTTACTAATGGACGTATTTGTTGTAGAGGAGAAACCTTTTCTCAAATCAACAATTTGAGAAAGAATATCTAGAAGTGTGAAACTTTTATATATTCTTTGTCAATGGTGACTGCGACATGTTTATTTATTTTTATAAATTATTGCGTCCTCTTCCTCATCCCTTTATGATTGCCAAATGAATAAAGAGTAATTTTCGAACAACCTTTTCTGGATGACTTACGAGTATGAATGTCCTCGGTGGAAAATTTCTTATATGATGAACGATCGTTTAACAATTCCCTGTCTCTAAACCCATTAAAAAGAAACTACATAAAAGCTGAAAAAGTAATGAAATATGTCATTGAAATGACATTGCAAGTCATTAGTTAAATCTGACAATAAAATATTTATCTTTAGTTTTGACAAATATTATTACATCGATGCAAATCAGTAACTTAGTTTTTATGCCTAAGTGCAAGTCAATTTTTCATCATCTTTTTTGTCTATCGCTCCTTACGTATGACCCAAATATAGGTTATCAATGTAATGATGTTGCCTAATGAAGGAAATATTTATTTATTTTCACCAAAAGGTAAATATCTGAAAATCAATAGCTTTTGAAAATACATTATTACTGTGAAATAATTCATTATTCTTGAATGGGGAAATTTCAAAATTATCACAAATATGTGAAAATATTTAGATTTTGATTCTTTCCAACATTGAAATATTTTAACGTGTTTTCTATTAAATTTAAATCTAAGTTACAGGTCTAAACCGTATCATAGATCATGCTAAATATTTTATATCAGAACCACTTAAAGTATGTTCCTAAGCAAAACCATAGTATTTTCTCTCAGCTGCAGCTAACATCAAACAGTACAACCAGTTCTGACATACAGTTAATGCTTTCACGATATTTTTTCCATAAGAGTTTGAGGAAATATCATCTGCAATGAATGCGTCACAGTCTTTCCGTTCATGCATAGACGATAATCACGTGATCTGAAGAAAACCCCCCCTCTCTCTCTCACACACATAAAATATATAATATATATGTATGTATAATATATTATATGTATATATATATATATATATATATATATATACACACACACATATAAACCATATACACAGTAATCAACCCGAAGGTAGGTTAGGTTGGTGGTGGTACGAATACTCGTAGAGTTCACGCTAGACGGCGTTTTAAATTCAAAGGTCAGGGCAGGGGGGCTCGTGCCTTTCCCTGTGCTGGTTATGGTTCCCCTAGAAGATCTGGTAACCGAAAAATCACACATCTTGGTTGGAGCTGAGGGTGCCTGGAAATTCCCGGGAATCGAACCCGGGCCCTCCAATCGCGGTAGTAGTAGTCCAACGCTCCACCTCCGGACTACTGCGTACCCCATAAACATATGTACTAACTTATATATATATAAATATATATATATATACATATACACACACATGTATATACATATATGTGTGAATATGTTTGTGTCTATGTATATATGTCTGTATATATGTACATGTCTCCCTCTGTATGTGTATCACTTAAGAAAATATAAAAAAATATACATGTAATGATGCACAATTATGTATGCTCGTAAATTATGTATGCAAAAATTGCCACCAAATGTTTTAGGATCGTGTTTAATTGAGCTAAAATAGATTGAATATTTTTCATGGTTGTCATACTGCGACATGTTTAAATAATTTTTGGTGGTTTTAAGTACAACTTTTAGTATGTTTGTATGATCAGAATCATTTATGATTGAATAGGAACGATACAGTAATTCCCTGAATCCTGAAAACTTCTGCCGTAATTTTCCGTTGATTTCGTGAATATTTTATATTTTCATTATTTGTCCGTCATATTTGATTCATTATTTTGCTACCAGAAACTAATAAGATAATTTTTTTGAGTTCCGCTATGGAAGTCCGAGGATTTATAAGGGATTTAATGACCCAAATTAAGTTTTCAAGCGAGTTATTCGCAAAAATTGTTTTACGTAGAGTAAAATGCAAGTTAAAAAAAACCAAAGCTCCCGATTCAATGAACACTGAAACGCCGTGTATTTTCTATATATCTTAGTTTCCTTTTCTCCCACGGTTCCCGCACACGGTGCAAAAGCTGATATCAGAAAAACCCAAGATGCGGTTTATTTCATAATCTTCTCCCTAGGGTTGCGAAGAACCAGCAAATGTATTTCCATTCAGTCCAGTTCTCAAAAATGAACGCCGACGCATAGTTAATCCTCTCTTAGCTGTTACGCCAGAATGAGCCATTTCAAGCCCACTAGCCGCCCACGGTCGAATGTCAGGCACACTCATTGCCGCATCACCCTGCGATCTCAAAAATCCTTGGGCATTTGACGCCGTCGACCCTGGCCCCGCCTCCGCGCGCATACACCCAGCCCCGCCACGGCACCCCGATTCCCCACGTCCACCCGTATTTTAATCACCGCCTAGCCACCCGAAATCCGCCGCTAGTCGAATCGAAAGTTTATCTCACAATAACCATCTAGAGATTGGCACGTCGGACCCATTCCACGGCTCTCCTTGTGAAGAAAAGTGTGTGTGTGCCCTTCCTCGGGCTGCCCTCCTACCCACCCCGTGGGGGTGGAGGAGACCTCCACGTGCGTCGGGGGGGGGGAACTGGGGGATCCCGTTAGGCAAAGACGTGCACAGGGGGGAAGGGCGCCCCGAGTACCGGCGGTGGGAGGTGAGGGGTGGCGGCCGCTTCACGCATCGATTGTGCCATGGAGTGCCACCCACGCTTCCCCCAGGATACCTCGTCATCCTCCTACTATATCGTACCTCCCTTTCCCTCACCTCCCCTAGCGTCCGTCTCCCACCACCCCACCCCGTGACCCTGCGTAAACTCACGAGTGAGACGGGTGCTAAGGCGGGAACGTTGCCTGGAATGCATCAATACGGCGGGGAAGGCGGTTTTTCTCTTTTGAGACACTTTACACCCCGCTTGGCGACTGAACCACTTTTTCTCCATTCGGCGGCTGAAACGTGGAATAGTTCTCGGGAAACTGAGTAAAATTTTGGAACATTTACTACAAGGTTCGCGGAAAGAAATACATAAAATAACTGCATGAATATTATGTTTTTCAAGTGATATTCGGTAAAGTCACATTGACTGAAAGCAGTCAACATCCAATTGTGATACTGAAAACGTAACATTTAATGAAGAAAACTCAACTGCTACACAGAGGCCCGATAGTGTAATCTATCTCAATTAAAATCAAGCATTTAGTTCCCTTCTGTTAATTATCCTCAGCCTTGATTTTTTTGAGTGAAAGGCACTAAAATTAATTTTGACAGTTCAAAGTGTCGTTCGCTCACCGCGTTTTTCGGCAGCTTCGTCATTAGATATGTCAATAAAGCATCAGCAGCAAACAAATTTCCCGCCGCGTCTGCTGGAAAAACATTTACTAGATCTGTCATCACATCGGGAAATTCTGTCGTTTCTGAGAAAGAAGTTGCCATGAATTGGTCTTAAATAGACATTTAATGAATAAATATCCAAACTTCTGAACTAAAGTGGGAAGTATAACATTGATCAAAAAGGAAATTTTTAGAAAAAAGTGACATTTGCTTATCAGAATAGTATAATAAATAAGTATGACGTAATAGCTGATGGCTAAAAAATTCTCCCTTAAAGGCTATTTCGTGATGAAATCCATACGGTACATAAGGGGAATACATGTATCAAAATTAATTACTTTTTCTTGCTATAGTTAACTAGAGTGTTCAAATGCTGTGTCTAAACACATAAATATACATTTAGTCTCCTGAGTTATGTCTGTACAGGATCAATGGCTGTTTAGGTGAAGCCATTGCTTTTGCGTACAGTGAAACTGTATCTTCTCTCTGCATAGGCAATAAATACACGATTGCTATTTATCCATAGGCGAAAAAAAACAAATTTAAACTTCATGTCATAAAATATAAATTACAGAATAAAAGATCGCAAGGTGTGCCTAGTAAAAGTCGCAGTGAGCTTGAGAAGGAGGTGCAATGAAACATTACATGAACAACATTGAAGTTATGTGACATAGAACTACACCATAAAGTACTATGGAACAGTTTCTGAGGTACACTGTGTTGAACATATCGATAAATAAACGAGCATGTGAAATATATTCAGTTAAAGAGTAAAGGATAAATTCATTTCTTGTATAATCTTCGAATGAAATGGAAAATATATGCCACTTTAACAATGTACGTAACTCTCGTTTTAGGTTTTCTTAAATTTGATCGCAAAATTTTTATTCTATCTTTTAAACCTTCAATTTTTCGTCATGCTTCAGTATTTTTTGGTTCGTCCTTTACTCCTTCATTTATCTAACTTCTTATTTCTACAGACAAGAGTTTTCGTTTAAAATTTCCTACGGATTTGGAACTTTGGAGACCTTACCTTTTGGTGGCCGTATTGCTACACTTGCCTGTTTGCGGCTTTGTTATATTTTCATATAACAAAGCAATATATTTACTGCAATAGTACAGTACCTATTACAGCTTTCAAATTTCGATTTTGTAGAAAATGGCAAAATTATAAGCAGAAAATAATATAAAATCACACAAAAATCAACGATGAAAACTGTATAATAAGTTTTCAGTGTCATTAATGTAGCATTTAGAGTTTCAGTTGTGAATGTTACTACCATTTTTATTCGTAAAAATTATTCCAAGGTTGTAATTTTTGGAACTTTATCTTCCATGCAGTAAAGCAGTTGGGTTGTGGGAATCCATCAACATGTTCCATCCTATCCTCTACATCCCAATAAAGCAGAGGGTCTGCGCTAGAGATTTATTTTGGAACTCCACCCCACTGATTCGGTATTTTCGTTTATTTTGACGTGATTGTGTGTTGTTCGGCCGTTATTGGCTGGTCCTTTTCGGGTGGGTCTCTTCAGAAACTTTTAAACCTATTCCATTGGTTCGTGGACGAGAATTACCCTTTGGTGGGAAACTCAGTTGTTTTCCTCGCTTAATGGCTTCGAGTAGAGGGAAACTTCACCATGCTCCTCAAATCGATGAGATATTATCGGATAAATAAATTATTTCCCGCCTAAAATGTAATTTTACTTTCTTAGAAAAGCGAATATCTTTCATTTTGAATGTCCCAAATCAAATTTTATCCGCACTCGTTTGAAGCACAGCTTTTAGATGTTCCTGAGAGCACATTTCGGACAAATCTCTCAAGTTTTAAATCAAGTATATTTTTCTTAAAATTCTTTGAATGTGTTTTGCTCCCGCGCTAATGTAATCTAAACAGAAAGAATGAAAAATATGAAGGTCTTCTGCTGTCAACAAACAATTTTCTCTCCAAGTAAAATCACTCTTAGATAATTTGAGAATATTACTCCTCGAAATCTTCCTCCATACGTTAACCGTTTCTTAGTATATATGATTGAAGGATAATTTAACAACGAATAATTTGGCAGAAAGGCTGCTGGGTAGCAAAGAAACCTAGGAGGACTAATTAAAAAGGGTGAACAGACATTCAAGCAGTCCTTAGGGATCCTTGAGGCTGATGCTTAAGTGTAAGCTAACACTAAACTGAGATCTTTAAATCAATACTAAGTTATATATAATATAAATAAATCAATTATGACGTAAAATAAACAAAAGTACTCATTTTGCATCCTAAATTTTTTATTTTTTCCACACAGTTTTTTTAGATTTTTTCCCGCAACTTTTAACTCTCATTAAATATCATTTACTGGACAAAACTGAACCGTTGAAAACATCCCATTTTATCTTGATTATTTCACTCGAGGAATGTAGTTACCTAGAATGTCGTGTATTGCCGTGCTGTGGAAAATCACATTAAGAAACTAGACAAATGAGCAATGTAAAATCACTATGGAGTCACAGAATTAATGATATAAGATTAATATTGCTTTTTAAATTTCTATTTAAAATTTCAAATAAAACTAATTTTCAAAATTTAGAATTTACATTAAAATCTTTATAGTTGAAAATCAAGTGGTTTTTAAAACTTTCTCTCATGCCTTTTTACCTGCTATTTATGGCCATGCCTCTCAAAAAGTATTCTCATCATGCACCAACATTTTCACAGATTAACTTAAATAGAAACGGCAAATTGTTTCTAGGTCTGTTTATTTTATTGGGCGAATAATAATAACAAGGATATTGAGAAAAGCGCTCGAAATATTTTATTCCTATTCCATCTATACGAGTTGTGTACGAAAATTAATGGGAATTTTGTAATTTTGCATAGTGCTCCATGAGTTCTTGCTCCAAACCCAAGCGATGAATAGAGAGTACTACTTAAAAATTTTAACGCCATTTACGTGAAGTATTACAAAAAAATGCCCGTATTTGTAGCGAAACAATTTATGGATTCTGCACCTCAAGTTAAGGCACCCACTCACGTTGCTCACTCCTTGTTCGTGAATTTTTGGCCAAAGACGGAACTACAATTATTATTATTATTTTTTTTTAATTCATATTAAAAATACACATGTGCTGATAGACAGTGTCAGGTGGCACACAAGTCCCAAATAATCACAAAAGATAATAGATAAAATCAGACTTCAAAACACAAATCTCTTTAACAAAACAAGGGAATCCACATCTCATTTACATCCATCAATCAGCAAGAAAAAGAAGATAAATTAAAAAATTAAGCTGTTACATATAATTTTAAACCACACTTCAATCAAATTATTACATATATTCCTTACGTCTTTTCTTAAAAGTATGCACTCTGTTAGGAAAGGGCTCGAATATTTTTGCAGGTAAGGTCCTCCAATCAACAATTGTTTTATTTAGAAAATAACATTTTTTATTCGTTCTTTGTGCCCGGCAGTTTACCTTAAATTTTTGGTCCTTTCTCCCTATAAAGTTTGGGTTCTCCGCCTTTTTCCTAAGATCTGTCCAAGCTTTCTCCCCCTTCAGAATGCGGAACATTCCACAAAGTCTGCTTACTTTCCTTCTAGTTTGTAGAGATTCCCAGCCCAGCGTTTCTAGCATGTCAGACACACTCTCCATCCTCCTATGCTTCCCCAGTACATATCGGGCAGCCTTTCTTTGTACCGATTCCAGTTATTTAATATGACCTTCTTCATGAGGGTCCCATGCAAGAGAAGCGCACTCTAAAATTAGTCTTACTAGGGTCTCATACGCCTTCTCCTTGATTGCTCTAACGCTCCCTTTGAGGTTTCTCATTACCCAATTGAGAGTTTTGAAAGCTTTCTTAAAGATGTACTCCACATTTAGCCCCCACCCTAAGTCCTTAGTCAAATATACACCTAAGTATTTGCAAGTATCACTTCTAGGAATGACATTTGTAATGATGTTCCAGCCTCCATATTTGCCAGACATGACCCCATATCGCTTTTTTCTATTCCCAAAAATAAAGAAAACCTTGAAGTGCCGTCGTTTTACAAGAATAGGCAAGATTGAAAATACATTGCTGAGAGAGCTAAAAGCCATACCAAAGATTGAATTGTAGATGTGTTTCGAGAATTGGAAAAAGCGCTGGAACAGGAGTGTAAGTGGTATAATATCTAATGGGGACTAATTTGAAAGGATAACATTGATATAGACGTAATAAATAAAAGTATTTCCAAATAACTCAGATTCCTGTTATTTATTGACTAACCCAGTAAACCACAGTATATTCTACGCTAATTTATACTCCACCTTATGGACCAGTGTTGGGTTCTAATATGATTTCAACTTTAAATCGTACCGTTTAGTGGGAACTTCTCATAGTTTCTCATTTATTTCATATAAATTATATATGAATTTATTTGTGCTCATTGTACATGTTTGATGCTGTGCAGACTACATAACACAACTTGCAAATATGGATTAGTCTCTAGAGGCAGACGGCTACGTTTCCAGAGCAGCCCATTGCGTGCACAATTTTTGTGCGAACGCAGTCCTTATCTCAAGTTTATATTCTAAATATAAATAGAAAATGAACCTAGTATAAATATGTTACATATATTTACGAATTTAAAAATTTCCTGATTTGGTATTAAGTATTATTTTCATTAATTGATATGTTTATTAATCCATTTGTTAATATTATTATTTCTATGTTGTAAAATTTCCTCATTTGGAATTAGTATTGTTTTTATTATTAATCCATTTGTTAATTTTATTATTTATTAATAATAATAATGATGATACATTTTTAATAATTTTGGAAAAGAAGCTCAGTCGTGATTGTTTCTTTTTGTACGTTTTTAAAGCTAGCATCTACTGTAAGTCATGCCAAAAGAAGAGCAAGTAAGTACTTCGAGCAAAATTGAGCATCGCGTAATATCTGTAAAATCATTCTCGATGAAATTACATAAAATCTGATTCTTAAATTTGCATTAAAGTATAAATTGAATGTGTAAATTTTCCCAAGGGCATGCTGCACCATCATGTCAATTGTGGTCATCTCAACACAACGAAAATATTGTACTTCCGGAGAGGGCGTCGATTGTGATCTTCTGTTTAGTCCGCCCGTACGTTCCTCAACAAACTTACCGGGGTTTCTTATTTCCCGCCATGAAAATCTTTTGACAATAAATGAGCTGACGTTATTACCTTCCATATAAGTGAATTAGTGAGTAATAGGAAGCACCCTATGACACTTTCTAAGGGGAAGACCGAAGTTCTCTATGCCTCTTGGCATCGTATTACGGATTATACAGGGTGAGGCAGATTGTCAAATGGGCTCAAATTCGGGGAGCGAGGGGACCAAGGAGCATCCCCTCAGACGGAGATCAGGCGGCCGGGTAATTTTCCTTGTAGGATTATGCGTGAACGACGGGCGGTATGAGCCGTGGCGCCATCCTGTTGAAACGAAAAGGCATTTGTGTGATATTCCTCACCATTCTCTTCCATTTTTGGGGGAAAAAAGTTCAGCATCTCACAATAGCGCACAGAGCTCACGGTAACAGTTTAATCTAGTTATTCAAAAAAGTAGGTCCCAAAAATACCTACGGGGGACGCAGTACACCAAACTGTCACTTAGAAGTTATGAAGAGGTCTAGGGTGAAGTTCGCGAGGGTTGTCTGTCACCCAGTAACGGAAATAATGCTTATTTACTGAGCCGGAGAGGTGAAAATGCTCTTCATCGCTAGGCCACAAAATGTTGTCGGGTTGTCCAGGGGTTAAGATTTCATTGCAAGCATCTGTGCATTTCACCTACTCTTCTGAACTCAATTATTGAACAACCATCATCTTGTAGGGGTGTAAGTGAAGGTAAGAGTGTTAAATTCGCATTACCATTCAGAGCAATATTCCAAGAGCAGTAGAATGTTTCCGCATACAACGCGTTGAAGACTGTTCGGGGGACACTCTCATTGCTACGATGTTTTCAGGTGTCCACACACTTTTAGGCCGCCCACCTGGTTTTCTAGGAAGTGCAGATCCTGTCGCCCGTACAATAGTAATCCATTTCCTGTGGCTTGAGAATCAAAAACCGAGTCATGACGAGTCAAACCAAACCGCCTGCGAAAAGCCCTCTATATCGTCAACACAATATCTTTGTTTTTAAAGAACGTTTCTACGACAGTCTCGATACGCACCAGACCACTGCATGGTAAATTCTGAAAATAGCGTTTCCCCCAGCCTAACGCCACTACTCCCATTCCGCTAATTCACCTGCGCGCTCTTCATTAGTGTTTTGAAACTAGGAAGTCCATTCTGTCACACCCTGTACTTGTTGATGGTCAGATAAAAAAATCCATAAAAGGGTATAATTCATTGTCATCGATCATATGGTTGGGCCTTAAGTAGTCAATGCGGCTATGTCAAAGTATTTTTAAATTATGTATCGTTCACTGCCTTATTGTTCATTCAATTAGTGTAATTTGAGTGTGCCGTTAGTTAAAAGGGCAAAACTGATTTATTAATGTGCACTTTATAAATTGATTGGATATCAATGAGGCCACAACTTCAGTAATTCAGTGGAAAATACAATTAGATTTTCATTAAATTATGGCAAAGAGTCCTCAAGAGATTTTTCAATAGTTCACTTTATTTCGGACTGGTTTAATATATATATATATATATATATATATATATATATATATATATATATATATATATATATATAATGGGACGGCACAATAGAACACAAATAAAATAGTAACATTTAAAAGGACACTCACACGGTAAAATGTTTGAGCTTTCGGCCTTCTCCAAGGCTTTCTTCAAGTAAGACTCTTGCTTGAAGAGGGCCTTACTTTAAAAGTCTTACTTGAAGAAGGACTCGGAGAAGTCCGAAAGCTCAAACATTTTATCGTGTGAGTGTCCTTTTAAATTTTACTATTTTATTTGTGTTCTATTGTGCCGTTCCATTATTATACCGCTCGTGTGAGTGTTTCCGTATAATCGATATATATATATATATACACTCACACATACATACCCACACATACATACATACTGCAACAAATGAATAGCTAGGTAAAAACTATGGGGACGTAATAAACCAGTGAAAACAAAATTAATATTTATACCAATATAACTAGTGAAAAAGTAATTTGTATATGAAATAATCGACTACATATACAGACTTTCCATTATTTTCTGTGTTGAGGCCTACCAATGCATACTTTTGAAAGTGCATGTGCTCATTTTCAATTCTAATTTTTCAAAATACACTATTGTGGTTTTTATTTTTATTCAAAATGTAATATATAGGGCTACATAATTTTTGACTATCAATAGTGCAACATTGAAAGCTAATTATAAACCATTAGTTACGAGGTTTATTCCCTTTAGTACTCGCATCTAGGGATCCGACAATGAATGGTATCTTCCTTGCTAATCGCGGGTTCCCTGTTGCTCTATCCTGTAGCGTATGCAATTTACTGTTCTTATAAGTATTGTATTTAGCCTAAGCTGCGCCTGGAGGCCACAGTTATAATAGTGAGCGCTGGAAAGACAAGCGAATATCCTCTTTTGAAGTTTGAGCAGTCTCTTTTTAGCAATTTACATTCCCTCCATTTGGTCGACACCGGCACAGTATTAGCGATTAATACAGTATCGATTATAATCAATATACTCCACATAAGCCTCCAACATTTGTATATTTCAATGGAAATATCGAATCAATCAATTACTCATCTACAGTGCGATGCGTTGTATCTTTTTGACTGGCGGATCACTATTGCACTTCGCATTTAATGTGACTTTATCACAATACTTATCACAGAGCTTGTCACATGACTTCCATTGTTTGTGAGTACATTCATTTCGTTTTGACACGAGTTTCAAAGGCTACTTAGTGTTCAATTTATGTATTTGTTTAAATTAAAAAAATATTAGAATATCTTCATTTATGTATGTGCTCTCACAGATATATTTTTGACTTAGCTCAATTTTCTTCATGACAATTGATTTAGGGAAGAAAATTCAACTGTCAGGCATTCGTACATAAAGCTCAGTGAATTCCAATAGGAGAAGATGAGGTTTGAAAAGAATTTTAACTTTGGGATTCCCTCTGAGAAAAGAGCTTATATATATGATTTTATGTCCAACGGAAGGAGTTATAACTAGTATTTAGAATAACACCCAAGTTTAAACCGACACACCACGCCAGAACCTTCTCAATCTACTTTCACCCCACTTTGAAATGACGATTATGCGGTGGAATAACCTGTATTACTTGAAACTGCTTATACAAGAAGGGACAGAAACCGATAAAAATTGCTTTAGTGGGAAATCAAAACGGTAATAAATGTATGTTGAAGAAAGCAGAGAGGCATTAACAAATATCGCAACGGATTAAGGATACTAATCCCTATACTAATAACAATGTCTTATATAAGATTGCAAGAGAATTTGATGTAGCGATGGAATAACTGAAAGTAACTTAAAAGATGATGTAGGAAAGTTAAAGCCAGAAGAGATTCAGTGAGAGTGGATAGTGGACAATACGGTATATGAGATGTTAATGGTAAAGATAGGAGAAATAAAATGGGAATGCGCCGTGAAGGAGGTAGGCTTTAGTCCAGGAATACAATATAGCAAGAGCGAGAAAGCGCTAAGGGAGATGAAGTCGAACACGGCAGTAGTAATAGAGAGCATACCCCAAGAATTGCTAAAGGATATAAGTAAAAATGGAGGGAAGGAATTATTTGAACTGAAATGCAGTTTTATGAGACGGGAATTTGGCCAGAAAGTATTCTCAGTTCAATTTTGATCCCTGTCCCGAAAAAACATGGAGCAGCTGTATGAGAGGACTATAGGGCAATAAGCCTAGCTTCACATGGAGCAAAGGTAAAGAGTCATCAATACTGTGCCTTATCTGTGGATGGATGCTAATTAGTGCCAATGACTGCTTAGGCGAAGATCAATATGGGCAGAGAGACATGAGAGGAACGTTTGGTGCCATTGCAGTGATGAGAAAATTAGTAGAAATGATCATTGAATATCATCAGGATATCTTTGTGCTCTTCTTGAATGATAAGATGACGTTCAACCGAGTAGATGGAAAAAAGTTATTGAAAATATCGCGGAAAATGGAAATAAACTGGGGGTGACTTATTTGAAACTTTTATATGAATCAAAAAGAATCGGAATGGGTAGCGATAGGTAGGGGAGTAGGAGAGGGATGTCCAATACCTCCGATAATCTAAAACATATTAAAATGCTGACGATAACAAAGCATTTACAACTCATTCCACCTTAGAGAATTCAAATAAGTATATTCTATATTGTGCTCATTAACAGTTATATATGCCGGTACTACACGCTCTGAATTTCGAAAAGTAATATGGCCCATTATTTTTCAACAGAGGTCAAGTCTTCAAGTTTTTTTGATGTTGATGATTCTGAAGATCTCCACATAGAACTTTGCTGTTTGGTCTCAAGATAAAAGGTATGCTGTCAGGATGAAGTTTCATCCACGATGACAAGTGCAACTGCTAACAAACCTGCACGCAAACGTCCTCTTCCTCGGGACCCACCGAGCACGGACAAGTCTCATTTATTGACGTGTGGGTGGTACTCACAAAAATTTCCATTATATCAGTAAGTGCTCTTGATGCTACTCGACTATCTTCTCTGACAATGACAGCAGCGGAGTTTATGTTTGATTCCGAAAGAGTAGCAATTGGAGCTCTAGGTCCATCTTTCCTAGAAATTGATTCTATCTATTCTTGGATTCAGGAAAAATGACATTCTAGCTGCGCTATAGGGAAAACAGACTCCCCATAAGCCTTAAAAAATGGAACTTTCAATACAGTGCATTGCACGTCGAATGCAACCTCCATTGTCAAATTAGACGAAAATGTTACATTTTGCAGCGGCAGCTAGTGATGCAATACTGGAGCCAAATCGTGGAGACTTGTTCCACGCAAGTATACAATACACTCTAATTCAGCAATATAGCATAAAATAATTTTTGGAACCATAAATTGCACAAATATGAAAGTTATAAGCACTCATTATTGAACTATTCATGCATGTGCTGAGGAAATGCTAAGGGTAGCATGAACGGGATATGATTCAGTCAACTAGGTTTACAGATAATAAAGAAAGAGTGATTCTGACATAAAACGAGGTGCATGTACAAGGTCTGTCGCAAAAGTGGTAGGATTGAGTCGATCAAAAACAATATTGCCTGAATTGATACATCCACTCAAAATTCTTCAAAATAGCACCCCTGTGCGCCCACACACCACTTCCAGTGGATTTTCCACGCCTCGTACGCCTTGTGGAAGGCGGCGCCCGAAATGCTGCTAAGCTCCCTCATCACGGCCTGTTGTAACGCTTCCACCGAGCCATAGTGACGTCCTTTCAGCACGGATTTAAAGCGATGGTAGACGAAGTAATCTGGTAGGACATTGTGTAAAAATGTTGAATCCTCCCACACATGGTTGAGAAGCATGGAAGATCCGCGTGTGAGTTTCCTTTTGTTCGTCCGAGAACACTCGCGGCACCAACTTCGCTCATACCTTTCTCATGCCCATGTTTTCGGCCACAAGTCGAAGCACATTACTTTCACGGAAGCCAGGTTCATCAGAAACCATGCAAACACTTAATCTGTGATCCCTGTCCAACAAAGCCTTCATAACCTCTTGCAAGATTTCCGTCACTTTTTGAGGTCGAAGGGCGTCCTGAACTTTTGGTGTATTCAACATCTTTTCCACCCTCCCAAAACAACTTGTGTCACTCAAAAATACCCGATCTACCCATAGTGTCATTACCATAAGCTGCCCTGAGAATTTCATGAGTCGCTTTCCCCGCTTTACTCAGTTTCACGTAAAATTTGATGGCGTCGTGCTGTTTCAATTACCGGCTCATGACGGAGCCTAACGACGTCACGTTTTAGAAGTTTTGCAAACGAATAATCCGCACTCTGCAAAGGCTGGGATCCATCTGCCACTGGCCTTCCGCCTTTCCTGAGACTCCCTTCCCTCGAACCCAGCCAGAGAAACCGCCATCCGTCTATCCGGGTAGCAAAAAATCCCACTACCTTAAGGACAGACCATGTATTATTGTGGGTTAAAGAGGAGCAATGCGAGAAGTACGGGATAAAGGTTGACCATACCTAAACAGTATTAAGATTTTCGAGATGTAGAAAATCTAAATTAAATATTAAAGTAGGAGGGAGTAAACAAGTGTAGGTGTCGCTCTATTAACAAATTAGATGGGTAATGTATTATAGGTGAAGGGGCGTCGTAGGGAGTATAGTAGAATAAGAATTGTGTTTGGAATAGGAACATTAAAGGAAAAAGATAATTGATGACATGCGCAGGAAGTAAAGATGGGAAGGGCAGATTAGTTAAGACGAATTCTTCTCGTCATTTCCCCCAGGTTATGCTCTTTATTGCTGCCGACGTTTCAACGGACGACTCGTACATCATCTTCAGGGCTGAATAATGGATTCAGCAATGAAGATTATGGATAAGTCATCCGTTGAAACATCGCCAGTAGTGCCGAGAATTATCCTGTTGAAATCTCGAAAAGAATTCATCATTGGCCGGGAAACATCAGATCCTTCTTCAGATAAATTAAGACTTTAATATGGAGCGTATTTGTTTGTGAATGTGAGACCTGGTCTTAGCGACAAGAGGATGACCCTAGATAGGAGGCTTTTGAGATATTGGTATGGTAAAGAATGGGGAATATATGTTAGCCGGACAGAGATGAAGACAAACGCTGAGTCTTAAAAGGGACGGTGGGGAGATAAGGTTGCCTACTGAGGAAATTGGGCTGGGCAGTGAAAGGGAATGCGGACATATTAAAAATATATTGGGTGCTGAAGACCATGATAAAGGGGAGAATGCTGGGTAAACGAGGTACGTAAAGAAGGAGGGTAGGATTTCAGAAAACGAGAAGACTTGCAAAAGATATAAAGATGGAAAGGATGAGGGGCAAACGTAAGGAAGTTTTCGTGATTCTTAGAAATAAGTAGTCGTCAAGGACTGTCAAAAACCTATTTTAATTGATGGGTCATTATCAAGGTATATTACACCTTACAGGTAGATGCTTGCATGCAAATTCCTTGTTGCTCAGATGTTACAACAACGTAGTATATATTTAGATTTTCCCCTTCATAGATTCCTCAAGATCTACTTTCATCACGGAAAATAATAAAATATGTATGCCCTAATATCTTGGCAATCATATGTCAAACCTCGATTTTTTTTGCAACTGTTATGCATCAGATTTGAAAATATTTTCACTCCAAAATAAAGTAACTGCTATTTTCAATCTGCACGTAGAGTAGGACCACTCTGAAATATTCATAGCATTTTCCTCCGGCATGACTTTTGAGTGATAGTCCAGCATCAGGCCGCCCAAAATAGCACCATTGACAACAAGTAATGTGTAAGCACTACGTACTCGACGAATAGGCGTCCAATACTGTAGTCACAGAAACTTTTCTCTGATTCTTTGACTCTGGTGGACTACTAATCAAAATCGAGCGGAAAATTTCATAAGTTAATCCCAACGTCCAGTTTCGAAAAATTAACCGCGATTTTGAAGCATCTAGGATTTTTAAGCATAGTGTCTATGGAAAATGTTTCTTTACAAGTCAGCATGCACGTCTTTGCAAATACAGAAAATTTGCAAGAGAATAAAGTGCTTCATTTCCAATGAATGAGTTTATAAAATTGCACATGCTCACAAATCTAAAATTACCACTATTTTAATACATATATAAATTGAGGTGCCTGTCAGTACATGTTACCCAAGCTCTCTGAAACCCCTCCACATTGTTCTATGCGGTTACCTTCGCTGTCTAGTTTGTCTATAATTTTGAAGTAACTGCGAATGGCGTCTGTTTTTCTTACGAAACGTCATTCTTCTCAGGAAAGACTCGATAGATACCAGTCGTTTTGGCGCAGCTATCTGATGCCTTATATGGAGCAGATTGATTAATTGTGGTGTCCCTAGGTTCAATTCTCACTCGTAGTATTTTTAAATGCCTATATATATATATATATATATATATATATATATATATATATATATATATATATATATATATGTATGTACTTTCACACGCACAACATATTTTATCGAAATATGTGGTTGGCATCAAAGCATAATGCTGGAGATAGAAAAATGAAAAACCGTAATAGAATTGTTGCGTGTTTGAAACCAACCGCTAACAAATTTTCTGCTATTAGTTTATATTCAATTTAGGTATAACATCATAAGCATGGAGACATTTTCGTGCTGGCCTCGTGACATATTTTTATTTATATTTCTGTCCCATGAAATGAAAGAGACTTAAGCTTATTTAACCCGTAAAATACGAAATAGTTTTGATATCTCCCTCGTTTCAACTAATTCATCGATATTACGTGCTACATTTTTCTTTTTGCTTGGAAACAGTCACAAGTTACAAGGGTAAAAGTAGAGAACAGGGTATAGTTAAGAGAATAGAGTTTAGTAATGAAAATAGAGTTTAGTAAGACGACCGCCGCAGCGATATTTGCTGAAAAACTTTGAGCAGAGAGGAGTGACTTACTAAGGAAAGGCTGGCCGGGAAACTATGTTGAGAGAAGCTGAAAGAGTTTACAGAAACTCATGAATTGTAGAACCAAAATGAGAGGAAAGATTGAACAGGAAAGGCAAAAGGAGAAATAATGGGTGCAAGAACATGATATCCCGAAGATACACTGAGTGAGTGCAGAAATTAATGCAAACCACAGAGGGGAGAAGTAAAAATTCTATAAGTTGGCAGAACAATGCAAAACTCTAAACTAGACTACGAAGAAACAAATGTAACGGTGGGAAATTACGTACCCTGTGTTAACAGCGCCCAAAAACACTCCACCTTTCATGATTTTTTTGTAAAATTTAATAGAAGGCTGGAAAAGCAGTGGTCAGTTTGGGAAGAAAGTTGTTCTGTGCAGCATTGAAGGATAGGATGCATAAACAATTCTGGAAGTATGGAAGAAAGTTCAAACACTTTGAATAGGCCAGCCCAAGGAAATATCATTAAAAATCATGTGCTGCATATGTGAAAGAATATCAACATGAGATGTTTCATACACTGTCGATAGAGAGGTACGTAAAAATCATCAGAGTTAATAATCGTTCTAGCTGTGCGCGTGAGTTTCGTGTTGAGATTTATATACTGCAGTTAATCAAACCAAAATGATGTACCAAATGTTTTTTGATAGTTGAGAGTGGCATTATTTTATGCTTAGCCCTCAGCAAACCCTTTGGCGAATGAATTCGAGCATTAACATGGGAGGGGAGAAGGTTCCGGTTCCGCCTATAGCTTTCCAGGAAAATCTGGATAATCATGAATCCTTGGTTTAACAGCAAGTATGCTAAGATAACGTTAAAATAGTAAAATGCTATTACGATGCTCTTTAATTTAAATGAAGCCTGGCGAGCTTTTACGACCTAATCAATATTAAGCAAGAAAGGCAGAGAATTCTTACTGATGTGCATTAGTTTGATGACAAACGTGTAGAGTTGAGCCATTAGGAAATAAAAACAAATGCGTTCACGAAGAAAGAGTGACCCACACCGAAAATAAAGATGAAACAAAAGCCCGGGGGCCAATCTATGTGTTATAGGCACACAAAAATCGCAAGGACTATGGTAGTTCACGGAAAAATTATGTTCTCGCCAAGGAAAATCAAAAGTTTCAGACAGACAACCTATTAGTGGTTCCTTATCGCAGTTCTTTGAGAGGCGCCGTAAATGAAATGGCAAAAACAGTTACAGGGCAGGCGATGAGGCTAGCGAGAAAATGAATCCCACACAAGGGACGCTCATGCAATACAAATACTCGGATATAAAACGTTTTTTGCACGTCCTGAGACGGGGTAACACTAAATGATGCCAATCGGTGGGTCAAGATAGCGGCTTTGGTCAAGGGCATAGGAAGAAAGAGACTCAGGGAAAAATTGATGAATGAAATTTGCACAAATGATGTGTAGCGTGTATGTCAGCCACGAGGTGTTCCTATTCAGAGAGCCGAAGGGGAGTTACCACTGCAACACGATATGAAGTGGGGTTCATTCCTAAATCTGACCAAACATTGCCAAATAATATCATGAGTCATTTCGAAAAATATAATTAAATGATTCCTTATGATGCCATCTAAATTAATAGTAAGATGCATGTAAAATGATGCTAAATATATATGACAGATAATCTCAAGCGATGTTCTTATTTCGCATCTTTCCTTCTGTGGGCATTTCACTCTTCACATATCAAACCTCAGAGGGAGGCGACAGAGTGGAACGACCGCAGGCGATTATCAGTGATCAAATTTCACCAACGTCATAGCCAGCGAAACGGAGACACTTGTAAACATCATGGTTCAGTGAGCTTCTAGTTTGCAGTGATAATAAGAAACCGAGATTCAGCCTTTCAGGAGTTCTCACGTCGGAGCGAGCTAGCGGAGCGCAACCGCTCTCATATGTACATAGATCGATCACATGTGCTGGCCTGCTCAACTAACCGGGACATATTTGTGACAGAAGCTTAAGTTACTGCTAGCTTCAGTATCATTTTCATGTGAACGATTGTCTATTTAAGTAATGAAAGCAGCTCGTTTCACCAATGGCAAGGCTTATAAGCAAGCACAGTCGTTTTGCGGCCTCATTTACCATGGTGTGTCTTGAAAAGTAGTAGTTTTGAGGGGAGGCGACCGACAGCTAAGGTCATTTGCGCCATAGGGGATGGATAGGAAAGGATGAAGGGTGGAGAGAAACCCGGCGTCGGCATTAGCCTACTCTTTACGAAAGGCGCCAAGGGGTCCGCAGTTTAACGTCCCATCCGACGGACGGCGTACTCACTCAAAGTGCCCTCCACAAAGCACCTCAAGTAGGGATCGAGATACCTCTGAAAAATATTCAACACCGCCGGGATTTGAACCCGCGCCCTCAGGGTGGGAAGCCAGTACGTTAGCCCCCGCACCATCTCGATCCCCTGTCTTGAAAAGTACACCGAAAGGATTGGAGAATGAAAATGATATCCTACGAAGACTGACATGAATAATACATTAATCTGTGATCACTTTAGTTGCCAATGCCCACGACCATTTTGAGGAGTTCCAAAAAAATACTAAAAGTCGAAAACACTGTTAAGCAATGAGCCACGTGCTCTAGAAAGTTTTGTCGTGAATGCGGGAGGACTTTTCATCTTTCATCTCATTTATGGCTTGATCACGAACCATTATAGTGGCCGTATAATGAACGTGGTTGGAGGTAATGACTATGAACGTCCGTTCCAGGCACCGTTCAAGAAACCTCTGTCTGGAGGAACTATGGAAAGGAGACGCCCGCCACCTGGCCACCCAAAGTTTGGCGCGAAGAGCAGAGGAGAGGTGAGAACGGACTCATTCCTCACCCCACCCCATCCCTCCGCCAACTTGCAAACACTTCCCCTCCCCCCTCCCTTGCACCCTCTGTCATTCCCTCACTCCATACTATGCACTCGTTCCGCGTAGAAAGGGTGGTTTTGCCTTCTCAGCTTACCATTTGACGCGCGGAATTTCTGACTTCTGACTGCAGACACGCTTTCCCGAAAATATTCTTTGCGCTTCGTAGGATTCGCATGTTGGTCGACCGGCAACGATTTCTGGCTTTTTAGTTGCAACGCAATGCTATCCCTTGGAATTTCTTTGATCCGTATTCTTTCATTGGCACCTTCGAGTTCCTGATCCTGGGTGTGAACTACATTCGTAATATAGTCCAAATATAAATAATTCTAGATTTTATCATTACACTTTTACATTGTTGTGGGAAGGCAGTGGGGCAGTGAGCATCTTACTTATATGAGTGGGGGTATAATTGTCGCAAATATACCGAAGCGGTTCGATTTTCCGCCGGATAGCCTTGAAAGTTATTGAAAATAATATAATATGTTCATAGCATTCTAATGCATGAATTTCATTACGGGAGGAGAAAAGTACGACTATATGTGTATAAAATCCGCCTAACTATTTCAACCATAGCAATCCTTTTCAGTGGAACTTCTCCTTAATTTCCCCACGCCTCAATACCTATCTATATCGGAGGTAGGAAGTAGGAAGGAATAATAGGAGAGAATTTCTTTTGCGAAATGGGTGTGTAATGAGTATGACTTCAGTGCTGCATTTAGCATTGAGCTCGATTCACTCTTTTATGAAAATTTCGGTACATATATTATTGCTGTCCATTGCCTGTTTTAAAACATTAATCATGCTCCTCGACACAATCGGCTTTTGTTAGTTCATTCGGTTAATTTTAAATATTTACGATTGTGTGCAATTTTTGCTGAATTATGTGTTTGCGTATGTAATTAAATATCCCGACCAAGGGTTCAAGAGTTCAATAAGATTGCCGTTGATGCTTTTGAGGTAGATCAACCGCTTTGGATTTTCTGCTGTAATTAGTACAGAATATTTATTTTTACTCTTCCTACATATCACTCTTTTCTATAGACTAGTATTATTACAGTATTTTATTTTTTGCTGTTTTTTGATATTTTAACACACCGTTATTATTTCTATCTGCAGCTTATTAAAACTTCTACACTTCCTATGTATTATTTATTCAATTTGTCCATGACCATAGTGTACAGATTAATAATATTTTTTCAGGAAATGTTTCTTTATCAGTTTTCAATCCTAATTTTTTTCCTCAAATTCATGTCGATGCAATTATTTAAGTTCATTTTCTACCAGCTTTTTGATGCGTCCTTATCATTTTTATGTAATTTTCAAAAATATTTTGATCCGTATGACCCACAAAATTAAAAAAATTGAAGGAATCATCCGGCCTAAGCCAAAATACACTATGGGCCAACTATTTGACTGTGCCTACTGCCCACTAACCGAACCTCTCTTGATGAAATCATTATTTAGGAAAACACTTCGAAAAAGTTTGAAAAGTGATATATGTAGACGGAAATGAATCCATTTCAAATACCTTATCCATTTTCCTGTTGCTTCATGATTAGAAGGAAAATAATTGACCATAATAATAAAGTAAAATATGCCAGAATCAATTTCAATTTCAGCTATTTTATAAAGTAAGGAAGAGAGAGCGGGGGGCGTGTTCACATTCAACATAGATTAGCGCACTGAATTTCTTACGTTATCAATGGTAATTTAAAAGTATTATTTTCATGTCCATATAATAATTAAACTATCTAGTGAACGTGTACAGCGCTTCATTTCACGGATACTTCATTGCAACCGTAAGCACATCACCTTCAATCCTTGGTAAAATATACCTGTAGTCATAACATGTGTCCACTTTCTTGTTTCCCTCCAAACGATGATGTCATGCTCCATCAATAGAAATTGAAAGTGTAGTAGAGATATAGTATAGCATAGATGTAGTATGACTTATTTGGTAATCTAGCGGTTAAGATAGGTTTTGGATGCCCCCAACAACCAAATAAATATCTCCTTACAAAACTCATTCCAGCAGCCTACTCTACATCAAGACCCTCTTCATCTCGTTACACTTCCTTCCTCCCTTTAACCTAACTGATTTTATGAATTCTCCGCCGACTTTCATTCCTACCTCCATATCTTCCCATGCCTCTTTAATCATTTCCTCTGCATACAGGTTGAACAGCAACGGTGATAATGGGCAACCCTGCCTTACACCTCTTCCTAACACTGTCCATCCGGACTCCCTGTTCCCCACTCGCACCAGAGCAGACTGAGACATGTACAGGTTGCGGATTAGCCTCCTGTCCCTCCTATATATTCCTATTTTCTGCAATATACTCATTAATTTTTCCCAATTCACTCTATCAAACGCTTTTTCGAAATCTACAAAACAGGCAAATACATCCTGATTGTATTCTATATTCCTCTCGATTACGGATCTCATTACTGCAATGGCATCACGTGTACCTCTCCCGTTCCTAAACCCAAACTGATCATCCCCTAAGTAATCATTTGCCCTACTCTCTATCATTTTGTTTATGATCCTGAGAACAACTTTAGCAGCGTGGTATATCAAACTTATTGCCCTGTAGTCCTCACATGATGTAGCCTTTACCTTTTGCGGAATAGAAACTAACAATGATCTCACAAAGTCTTCCGGCTAGATTCCTTCCTCATATATACTACGAATCAGTCTATAAAGGCTCTTCCTCCCATATTTTCCTAAACCTTTTAGTAGTTCCACAGGAATGTTGTCCACCCCCACGGCCTTATTAGATTTCATCTCCCTTAATGCCTTTTCTATCTCATCGTCGAGTATTACTGGACCTAAGCTTTCTTCTTCTACGTTATATTCTCTTCCTATGTCTAACCTTTCTGGCCTACTATAGGTTTCTTCTATATATTCCTTCCAGTTCTCTTGGGTATTTTCTGTTTAAACTCTTATCTTACCCGAATTATCTCTAACTGTTAGTACAGACTTTTCCTTCTTACTTCCCAATAATGATTTAACGTTGCTGTATAGCGCACCAATTTCACCCTTCCTCTGCAAACTTTCCATATCCTCGTACGGCGTATTCCACCATGCTTCTTTTGCTTTATTTGCTGCTCGTCTCAACTTATTGTTTAACTCCTTATACTTCCTTTTGCCTAATTCAGTAGTTTCATTCTTCCATTTTCTTCTCTCCTCTATATTTGTAATCATCATCCGTGATTCATTGTTTCCTTGTTCTTTTTCCCATTAACGATTCCTATAGTTTCTTTTGCGGCTTCTGATATCCTTTTTTTGACACATTCCCATTTTCCGTCGATAGTACTCAGCTTTTTGCCGCCATCAAAAAATTTTCCTACAGCCTGCTGATGCTCCTTCCCTGTCCATCCATTTAATGCTTCTAAATTCCATTTCCTAACCCGCCACCCCTGCCTTATCTTTTTGAAGGGGACGCCACACTTCATAACAACTAAATTGTGATCAGAGTCCTCCCAGGAAGCCGTGCGAATTGATCAGTTGATCAAACTGTTCCTGAATCTGTGCCTAACCAGAATATAATCTAACTGATACCTTTCCGAGTCACCTGGTATTTTCGTTGTATACCTACGGCTTTTGTGGTGTCTAAACCAGGTGGTAGTGGGGACTAACCCTTGTCTCCTACAGAACTCAATTGCACCCTCCCCGCGGTCATTCCTTGTACCTTAATCGTAGCTCCAAACCTCATCACCATCTTCGCCTACCCTCGCATTCCAATCTCCCATCACTATCAAATGTTTCCCTGCAGTAACACATTTCGATTATGTCTTCTAAGTGATCGTATATCCTATCGACCTATTCCTCCTTATGGTTACTCAGTGCCATGTATACCTGAAAAATCACCAAATTTGTCGGTTCTGCTATTATCTCTACTAGTAATATTCTATCCGTTGCTTGTTCAATGTTGACTACGCTTCTTCGTACCTCTTCATTTAATATTATGTCAACCCCTCGTTAGCTCTCGTCCACGCCGCTGTATACTATTCTATAACTCTCACTCCATTAATCCTGTCCTCAACATTGTTCTAACATTCCAGTTCCTATTCTAACTAATTTGGTTTTCTTCTTCTGCATTAGCTATTCTGCTGCTGTCGGTTTTCTTTTGCAAGGGTTTCGTGAGATGACGACCGCGGAAGCCTTGCCTCCCCCGCTGCCGGGCACGACACACGGCCGATTGGGCCGAGCCCCGTAGTTGCCAGGACTCAAAATCTCTGTTTTGTCCATCATTTAAATCTTAGGAATGATAATTGAGGTGGTTTCCTTTTGCCTTCCTCAATAATGTTTTTACGTGACATCATCACTTAATTGCCACCCCACTCAGATCGGACGCATAAGCAGCTGCCTCATTGAATATCAGACGCTGCATGGACTACCTTTCGTCTGGCTCCTAACCTTCGACCTATCTAGCATGGGTGCCCCTACCCTACCAGGAGCAATTATCATTGCTACCGCGCTAGCCCAGTTCTAGGGGAAATCAGAACGTAAAAGCCCTTCCATCACTTCAAGGTTGTAGGTGTCCATACACACACACACACACACATATATATATATATATATATATATATATATATATATATATATATATATATATATATATATATATATATTATATGTGTGTGTGTGTACGTGCGTGCGCGTGTGTATGAGTGTCCTTTCTGTTTCGATGTTTAATTAAGTTATGGACCAGAGTTTACACATATGTGTCGTAGCTGAAGCGCATTCGTTTTCGAAGGCATAGGGTGTATGACTTCTCTCATTATTCTTGACTCCAATTACTGCATTTATGTTTTCCCTGCTTGTGTCAAAGAGAAAGTGGATAGTAATGAAAGCCAGGAGTTATTATCGATTTCTCTAACAGGATCCTTATCCACATTGGAAAAAATAATTTCGGAAAATATTAATAATTTTTTAAATGCCAATGGGGATGGATTTCAAACTAGAAAGGTAATCAACTCTCGCACTGAAGCAATAAACTTCCATTTGGTAACGTGATATGTCACTTTCTAGTTCTATCCTATATATGCCAGAATCAATACTTATCTGAACTATTATTTAATGTGAAAGGATAAGAGGAGCTGGCGCAATTTGAATTTTACTTTTACCGTAGTTTAGCGTATTGAATTATCTAATTAATCAAAGGCCAATTATGTAATTATTATTTCCATGCCTGCAAGATTAAATGAGAATACCTTGTGAAAGGATATAATGCATCCTGTCACGTACGTATTTTGATGTCCGTAAATACAGCCCTAATGAGCCACAGTGTTATATATATATATATATATATATATATATATATATATATATATATATATATATATATATATATATATATATATATATATATATATAGTAAAAGGCACATTTTTGGAGTTTTATACCAAAATGTTAATGCTATGGTATTCCTCCAATTCCACTGTTCCACTGCTAGTGCCATCTAGTGATTGTTTTAGAATTAAGCTCCGAAAAAAAAGAGGGGCGAAATGCTCAATGTTTTAAAATTGTCTCCATGGCAATAATGAGAATGTTGACCTGTCTGAAGTAAAAAAACAATGGTACTTTCTTGTCAACGGGTCTAAGGTCATTAAATATGCGATGTGGAATACTACTGTTTTTTCTAAGGTTAGAATGATTGGCCCAAATAAGGAATTATCGTCGACTATATATTTGATGTAAAGGCCGCCCATATTACGAATAAGTGGAAACAAGAATAAAGGAAAATTGCTATTTCGGACGTGTTTACGTAGTTCTTGAAGGACATTCGAAAAACATAGCCTAATTTTCTGAATAAGTATAATAAACGCTACGTTGTGAAAATTAATTGTGTTAAACAGTGAGTGTTTTTGTTTAAAATTGGATGGTTAAATTCTTTCTCATTTAACCTACCAGACCATAGAATTTGCTTAGAAAAAAATCAAAATTGCGATTGTTCTGACGCTTTCATAAATTATTGTTTAATTAGACGGTTTGAAAAACTGTTATTTAACGATTTCCTAATTTTAAAAATTATGCGACTAATGAGCGGTGTAGTTAATTTAATGTTGTAGCAATAAAAAATATTTTCCCTTTGGGATTTCGTGGACTTATAATTTCATACAGTATTTGCAAAATATGTTTTATTCTTCCAAGTTTACCTTTTCATATAGGGGCGAAAAGTTGTATTTTTAGTTGTTCGCATAGGCTCTCCTTGCATCTGTTGAAAATTATTTTAGCAGGCCGGATTAAGGGCACCCGTGAGAAGATCTCCTGGCACTGCTACTGAAAGCAGTGCAATGGATGATGATATCACCGCAGAAACGCTTCGTCTGAGGAGGCAAAATCAGGAATTGAGACGAACGTTAGAAGATGAAACCGCCATATATAAACGTCGATTGGACAGCTACCGACAGGCACAGCAACAACAGGCAGCATTAGTAGGAAGACTCCAGGCTAAGGTATTTCTACCATGTTATCTTGAAACAGTGCCATTATTTCATATCTATTTATTTATATCTATTCAGTTTTGTTTTAAAGATTTTTCTATAAATAAGAGTTTCACACATAACATGCCGGAAATCCTTCATGATGAATGAAGACGCTTGGCTTTTTCTCATAAAATATTTCTATTTACTACTTAGGTTTCGTCACAGCATAAGATCGTAAGGTATATTACAATCCTTGGGCGACATATTTGTATGCTATCAATGGGAAGAGGGGAAGCTGGATTGGAGGCAAGAAGGAAAAGGGTAGAGGGATGAAGGCTGGAGGAGCGGCATAGGATGTTTCTATCAGTAATCCTTTGTCTCTGATATCACTAATAGAACCCACCTTTGTCATTGCTCCACCTTTCCTTCCCTCCCTCCAATCCAGCTTCCCCTCTTTAGCCATTGGTTTGTTCTCTCCTCCCCTTCCCTCCTCTCTTCCCCAAAATAGAATATATATATATATATGTATGTGTTGTCCAAGGATTGTAATTTACCTGAAGATGCTATGCTGTTGGGAAGCTTATGTCATAAATAAAAATATTAAATTTCAAAAAGCCTGGCGTCTTCTTCCATCATGCAGGTTTTCCTAGCTCAAAAAGGTTCATTTCACTTTTATGTTTGATAAGTAATGCCAATATATGACTATTTACTCTGTTCTTTGGTAAGAGATGAAGTTAAATCGTACATTTTTTAGGTTCTTCAGTACAAGCAACGATGTCTCGAGCTTGAAGGTAGGCCAGGTGAGAGTCTGCCCAGTACTAGCACACATGGCGTCTCAAGCACTGCGGATACAGCTCCTGTAACTACATCACCAGAACCAATGAGGCATTATCAAGATTATGGTGAGGAAGGAATTCATGATCTTGACACTGCCCTGGCAAAGTTGGATGAGGAAAGAAAAAAGTTAGTTACATTACTCTTTATGTCTTTATAGTTTTTCTTAAAGGTAATGTAATTTAAATATTTTACAGTAAGATGATCTTTGAATCATATAATCCACAGTGGTTAGGCTAATTTAAATGGAGTTAATTTCATGTTGGTCTACACATCATTGCTACTTAATATTCATTTTATGGGTTTGTAATTTGAATATAAGGGAAGGTGCTCCTCAATATTAAAGCCAAAATTATTATAAAGAGCATGAATTTAGGATGGTGAAAAAGGAATAAAGAATCTTGGAACTATGTCTAATCCAAATGTATAGGCAATATCTTTGGCATAAATTGTTATTTCACCACTTTATTTTTACAATAAAATAACGTTTCAAAGACAATTTTGCCAAATATTGTTTTCAATGTTTATGACCAAAATCAAAAAGCAGCTCAACAATCCATTTCTTTCACATGTATTTCTATTTGCAGGGGAAAATAAAGTAATTTCCATTCATGGGAGCTTACCCTTACATGTCTAAGCCAGGTCACCTTCCCTAAAAAATAAAGATCAAATCTTCAGAAAAGACATTTGGTGTGATACATTCTCTTTTGCTCATTGGGAACACTCAGGTGTGATGAGGTTCTGCGCCTAAACGCTCGCTTGCATGAGCGCCTGGAGGAGTCTCACAGGAGCGGAGAGGCCCTGGCTGCCGACCTGCAACGTCTCACCAATGATTGGGATCGGCTCAGGGATGAGACATCAAGGCGTGAGGAGGAGTGGCGGGAGGAAGAGCGAGGCTTCAATGAATACTACTCTGCGGAACATGGTCGGCTGCTCGGCCTGTGGCGTGACGTTGTCTCTGTTCGGAGACTGTTCACGGACTTGAATGCTGCCACTGAGAGGGACCTCGCCCGACTTAGATCTGATCTGTCATCCACCTCCAGAGAAATTGGAACAGCCTGCTCATGCTTGCTCTCGACCATTGGACCCATGGATGTGGATAAGGTGAGAGTCAAGAAATTTTTCCCGTTCTGCCTTGCTCAAAGGTTTGCCACCGTGATATGCAGTCAGGACTGAAAGAATAATGTTAAAATTTGAGATGTATTACTGGAAATTTTATTTGCTCTTCAGGGGAATATGAAACCATTAGGTTAAAGATTAAGAACCATTAGGTATAAGATTTGCGAACTCAACCAGTCGTGAACTTACAAAAAGTGCATGTATTTTCAATTTAAAGTTTTCATACACTCACATGCAACATTATGGTCGAAATGAACAGATATATTTTGAGACCAAAGAGAAGGTTAAAAGACACTTCTCTCAATATAAGTTCTAAATCTGTAATTCTATTGTAGTCATAGTAATGGGCTCATTCATCTGAGTTAAAGATAACCATTGTGTGTAAAGATTATTTAGGTAGATTTGGTCCGCACATATGCTCAGCATGTAAAAGAACGAGATTCAACTCGAGCTCAAATTGACTTTTCTCTTAGTATTCTTCCTTGCATTTGACTTCATGTTTGAGTTCATCTTTATTTTTCCCATGAGTCTGAAGGTAGTAGTAAATATAATTTTAGAACCAGAAGTTTACTTATCTTATAGTAAAATGGTCCCAAAAACCATTTGCAATATTTAATTTGGTGCGTCATCCATCAAAATTTTATGATTGTCTCCCCAAGCAATAGAGAGCAAATATTTAATTTAGAACATGCCTCAGTAGTAATTGTGAAACATATTTGGGCCCAACCACAAGGCTGGCTGCACATGAAGGAACTGAAACTCATTTCACAACTATTAATAGACTAAAATGGAATGAAAAAACTCACTTAAATGGAAGACATCATTAAAATAAATTACTTAATGAAATATAAAAAAATCTTATTTCATCATGTATAAACAATATCTAATGGCACTACTTACAAAAAGGTTAAACTTATTTGAAATCACAGCTGGAGCTGCTAAACTACGTAATTCTTTGGATCCTTTTTTTGGCCTATAGACTCTCCATGTGCTTTTCGGTTAATTTGGAATTTAATTGAAATTCAGATATTCCTAACTGCATTAAAATCTATGAGCAATGCTCAGTAATACTGCAAACATAGTTTTTCTGTATTTAAAGAAATTCTAATGCATTAGACAAACAAATTTGATAAAAAGTAGATCACCTTGAATCTTGCATGTTTCTATTTGCTATGATTCATTTGTTAAAGTAATTTACAGGGATTATATATTTCAATGACGTATTATACTTCCAAGGCTTATTTCATTCACTGAGATCTCCGTTTCTTCCTAAATCAGACATTGGTGAATGAATTAACAAATTACTCTGAAAGGGGGGATTTGTATGAGCCAATTTCCTTTGACATTTATCGAGAGAATGTTATTTAACTTTTTTCTGTGTATCCCTTGAGATTTGCTGTCTCTAGAAAATCTATAAATTTTTTTGGCATTATTCAAGTACACCATGTATCTGTAGCACATTGTACACCATGTAACAGTAACTATGGAAGTGTATGCATTACAGGATAACACATCTGAGCTCTAATCAGAAGCACTGGGATATGAAAATTATGGGGCTGTCCTTTAATCATGTAAGACTTTTTAGGGTGTTTCCTTTTTAATTGTGCTCTTAGAGGGGATTGGTGGAAGGGCTCGGCAGGAATCTTGTATGAGGTTCATTATGGAATTATTTCAGCTATTTATTATGAAGAAAGAATGTTATTAATACTTGATCATCATTGCACAAATACTCAGTGTTGTCATAACAATCTTTTCAAAATGAATTGAGCATTAATTAACCTTTTTTCCAACTTATTTTAATTATGCTTGTTTCATTTCACTGTATGTTTTCCATACCACTAAAATATAATGCAACAACTTGCTTTTGCGCATAGGTTGTGTACATTTTTGGTGAAAACATATAGTTGGACATCAGTAATCACTGTGAAAAATGCTTTCATCAAACTTATATACATTTCTTCTTTTTTTTGGAAGAAAAGTGCCTGTTGGTTGTAAAATATAGTGGCAAAGGGGGGAGGACCCATATTAAGGGAGAGGAGGGGTGATAAAAAGATGAAATTAAAGTTAACTTGGTTAAATTTAAGGGTTGCCTATATTATGTATTGACAATATGATTACTTTTGTAAGTAGGTATATTATTTTCTAAAATATGCGATAATTTTTGTAAATATTTATTATTAGGTGATCATAAATTTATGAACTTGATATCAATGAACCATACAAGTCTAGTTCTATAAAATTATATCCAATTAGCTACATGGAAATTATGATAATTCTTTATCTTTCCAGAAACAAAGGCAAGATTGGGAGAAAATACAGCAGGAGCTTTTGTCTCAGATTTCAGAATTAAAATCTAAACAAGAGGCCACACAAATGGAAGTTCAACTGAAGGAAGACCGAATACAACAGCTTTTGAGGGAAATGCAAGGTTTAGTAAGTACTCAAAGTCACTTGATGAAACACTATACCTGAGCACAGCTGATCTATGGAGGATACCCAGTTCACATCAAGGGACACCTCAAGTGTTCACTCTGTCCTTTGTTCTGTGTGTTTTCCATGTACATAAAATTTAGAAACAGATTCACTGCTAATTTATTTTATAATATCAATATATGTGACATTTTACATTCTTAGGCTAATACGTTTTTGTACATATGATTTCCCAAATTATTTTTTTAATACACCTAATAATAAAATCAACTTCATCATTTTATAATTGTGAGTTGAAGATCCCCAATGTGTGTTCATTCAGACTTTTTTCCATTTTTCTTTCAATCTAATCTTGTAAAATACACTTATGTTGAAGTTATGTTTATATCTTTGAGAGTTACTGTTGCACAAACTGGGACTTATGTCTTTTATCTGGTTTTCCCTTGAGAGGCAAATTTGTAGGCCATGAGTGCCCCAACCCCATCAGACAAGCTACTAATGAGAGGATTTAGTTTACAAAATGAGTGTGGCGAATGAGTGAGAGACTTATCATTTGACACAGGCGCACCTAATTTCTCCACTTACGCATGTTCTCATGCTCTGTTTTTGGAAGGTGAACGTGAAACGGGAGGGACAATTAGAAAGGCATTTGATGAGATACCAAATTCATATCTGTGCAGCTGTATTCATGGGCAGGTGCTTCTACTGGGAAGTATGAGAGGCTATCATGCAGGAAAAGACGAGAGGGGAGCCTCAAACATTGAAAGCATAAAGCACCATTGAGTCAATTTCATCTCCTTCAAAGGTCTGCCTTGGAAAGAAATTTTCTTATCCACACTGAGAGAGTTTGTCCGATGCAGATAAATAGTGCAGTAGTTTTAGGAAAGGCGACTGACAGCTAAGGTCATTTATGCCATTAGGGATGGATGAGAAAGGAGGAAAGGTGGAGAGAAACCCAGTGTCTGCATTTGTCTCCTCTAATCGAAAGGTGCCAAGGGTCCGCAGTTTAATGTCTCATCTGAGAGACTGCGTACTCCCTCAAAGTGCTCTCCACAAAGCAATTCAAGTAGGGATCGGGACACCTCTGGAAAATATTTGCTATCTCTAGGATTGGAACCTGGGTCCTCTTGAGTGGGAAGCCAGTACATTGCTGCACCAATGTGATCCCCCAAAAAATAAATAGTGTTGATGGCTCTCAAGGAGTGAAGATGGTTAAGGCTACTGCTTCCGGCTGGCATATGTGGTGAGACCCAAAAGTGTGCAGCCTTGGAAAATTACACCTTTAATTATTTTAATTCTGTTTACCAATTTTAATTTGTATGGGGAGATTGAAAAAAACTCTGGCTCTCAAAAACATTGACCAGCAGAAAAAGATCTGTGATATTTGCTGAAGAAGAGAGGGAAGAGTATTGTGCAGGAGTGAGTCTGGTGGGAGTTTACCCATGAGTGAAAGTGACGGTGATGAAGCCATCGATGATGGGTAATGGATATAATTGTGGCTGATGATGATAGTGACACTGTTAGGGTGTGAAATTATGCTTGTGAGGATGTGTGTGATTACTTTGGGAGGAGTGAAACTTTTATTAGTTTATGGCTCAATCAGTGGTGCAGAATATCCAAAAAAGATATCCAAGTCATATGAATTGTTCTTTGACGGGCACCTAGTTTTTAAATTTGCAGAGGAGACTTCTCAATATGCAGAATATTTCTCAGCCTGGATGAAAAATTTGATTTTGAGTTCTCTTGTGCCTTGTGGAAACCATACTGTTTAAAGACATTAGGAATGTTTATGCTAATAGTCACCATTTAGAAACCAACTTTCAAATTGTATTTCTCAACAAAACGAATCCTTTCTATATCAGAATTTCGACATATCATTATTTCTGTACAGATATGCTCTAATAAAAATATAACTCAAAATAAATAAGAAGCAAATTTCTCCATTAGGAGGGAATAGCAATGTTCATTAATCAAGATCCAATCAAAGGCATACCAAAGTATGTGAAAGGAAAAAAATATATAGGTAAAGGAGATATTGTTGTACAGCATTCAGGAATTTCACTGTTATGGCAAAAAGAAATGATAGTTTGATTTCTACTTTTCGCAGTGATGAATGAAGAATAGTACGAAGTAGATATAATGAAAAACTTGTTACGCTCTCCATAAAAGTAAAACCAAAGTATGGAGGAGTTGAGTGTTACTTGGCTATCTCCTCTAAAGAAAATAAATAAACAAGTGGGACTTAAAATTATTTTGCTAGTTCTTGAACATTACTGTGATAAATTCAACGGAAATTTTTTGGGATAATACTATTGATAGTTGAGCATTTAAAGTTCGGCTATCTGAAAGATTAGCGTTGAAAAATGGGTAAGCTATTAAAAATGTCATGCCTGGCCCGCATACAGCCAAAAACACAGTAGTGCGGCAGATAGAAAGTCATTTTATATGAAAACTACCACCTGGAAAGGAAAAATTTCACCCACAAAACTACTACTGAGTGTAAGACTTGCAAATTTGTGTTTTGATTGTTTTTAAGTTCATAATGCAAATTTAAATTATCAGGTGACATTTATTAGCTGTTTCTATTTTATGAATATCACCAGTGATTGCATTCCTATCTTTGTATCCACTAAAGTGAATATCTATAAGAATGAAATATTCTATCAGAATGTAATCTCACTCAAGTGCTGTGAAAATTTGTTCAGAATTGATGAATGTTTACTGATTTTACAAAGTTTTGAGTAATAGCACACAATAGATTATCATGTAAAGTCAAAATCCCCAATCCTCAAGTTTTTAAACCAGAGATTACAGACCATACCTTTGGGTTAAGAACAGCCATAGTGTTATCAGCATACAGTATTAATTCAGTACTTATATTATTTGGAAGATCATTGATATCTATATTAAGTAGCAATGTTTAAAAACCTTAATAGATTATTTTTATTATATGCTTTTGGAATGATTTTCAATGCGCAATCAAATAGGTTTAGCCTGAGAATAACATCCTAATTGCCATTTGTTGTACATAAATTTTGCCTCTTTCTTTGTCCTACTAAGTGTTTCAATATTTCTATTTTGTCTTCGCTGGATACACTGGACCTGTATATTTCAATGTTATATTCAATCTTTACAATTAGGCAATGTTATAAATATTTCTCTTTGGTCAGATAATTCTGGATCTAGAATCTGTTTGTTCATTTCTACACCCATTTTGTATTTGTTGGTGTATTGTCAATACTACTACTAGTTTGAGCTGTTTCTCTAGTTGATATATCAATTGAGAGGCACAATTATTACCAATTGCATTTAATAAATCTATGTCTATGTTACAGCCAATGTCTGATAGTCTTATATTACTGTCTATAAATATCTTTTTTTTTTGAGTTCTCAGACTCTAGCATCTCTAGAACTGACTGAAGTTTAAATAAAAATTGTTCAGCAGTTTAATGAAGTGATGTTCTGTTCAGAGATATTAATAAGGTTTTTGCTATAATTATTTCAATGGTAGAGAAAGTTAAAATACACTCTTCTTTGAATTTTATCAGACCATCTCTTACTTGAAATACAAAATTCTCATTTTTATGCGCACATGAATGAACCTCAATCCTTTATGCTTTCCCTGGCATAATAATCTGCTTTAGTTTTGCCTTAAATGTTGTTAAACCCATGATGCATCTGCTCAGATTGCAATCATTGCGCATATAGCCGAGATATTTTTTCAACAAATTCTTCAAGAAATACTACTAAAGAACTATTTTTATAGTACAAACCCTGTTAATGTGCATCACCCATTTAACGCCTTTCTTCTTCCATGTATAATGAAAGTTTGATTTATTTGATTTCACCGTATGACATTTTCTTTGGTTTCCTTGTTCATTAAATAGCCCACATTTTTCCAAAATTTTTCAGTAACCACCAAATTTGAAACCATTTAGACTGTTTTGTGTCCTGAAGCATTAAATTATTGATCCTTTGAATATTCTCATACCAAGGCTATTTTTAATTGATTTGGAAACAAAAATCACTATTAAAATTTTTAGGTTTTCCCTTTGTGTGGTACTCCTAATTTTCAAAGCCAGTGAAATATGAATAATGATCATTTGAATTTTATTTTAAAACCCATTGATTAAAGTAGGTTTCAATTATCAATACCAAAAGAATAGGCCAAAAATGAGATTGATAGTTCTCAGATTTTTCTACAAATTAGTTGTTAGTTTATTCTGAAAAATTTCAGTTCATTTTTAACCAATTATGTACTTGGCAGTGTGCTAGCTGTCAAAATAATGATTGGACCAGCAAGCCACTTGCCACATGTTCATTTCTGAGGGTTGGTTCTCATTTTGTACTTACTCTTCCACAGACAGCTATCTGAAAATACATTGAAATTTAATATTGGTCTCGTAATTCTCGACTTATTTTTTTGAAAACTTTTGAATGTCATTATGTGTCTTATCTTAAACACAAATATGCAGGATGTATATTTTTCTTAATTTTATGGTTAACAATTTAGATATGATGTAAGATAAAAATTTACCGGAGTCATATTTTTGCAATTGACATTTTTTGCAATTGACATTTTTCGTTAACAGTAAATGTAGTCTTATCAAAAATTTTATTGTTGACTTTGCGATACAATTTTATGATTGGTAATTGTAAACCCAAAAAATTTCAGATTAATATATGTGCACCATATTAAACATTTCCTCTTTCACCATTTAAAATATACTAAACTCCTGTTAAGACATCACTTTATTCCCATTGAAAATCTATTAAAAGAAACTAATGTTTTTTAAACAACTTGTTCAATATCCTTAGTTTTCCTCTCAATGATTCATTGCCAGGTATCAGGATCAGATTACAATCAACATTGCTGCTAAAGTTTGAGGTTTGCCTCCCTATGATGCCATTTAGGTCAGCTCTTTGTTGTGCTCCCTTTTATAAACATTACTAATGCAAATTTTTTTAAGCTCTCAGTAATAACTTCCGAGGGAATGTTATTCCATACTTCTGCAGCCCACTGATGGTTTTTTTCATTCATTCAAAATCATGATCAATTTATTCACAATAATTATTTTGTATTGCATGTTACTCAGCACAAGTGATTTTGTTGTAGCCTTCGTTGCACAAGCAATGTCAACTTCGTAAAATCCAATTTTTAAAATATAGAGGTGAATTAACTTGCCAGGTCAAGTTGAGTAGAAGATATCATCAAAGACAAATCTATAACTGATACAGTCATAGAAAAAGTGAAATTTTCAATCTTGGGGCAGGGGACATTTCTCAGTTGCCCACAGACCCCCACACACACATGGGCAAACATTAAAAAAAATGTCAGAATGTCAGACTGACTGCACCACTTCCACCTGTCGTAGGCCAATTTTTCAAGATTGCATAGCTTTGAATATCTGGATTCATGAGTGTTGAGTTGAAAATAGTTATTGCACATTAAATCTTTTGTGAGAATATTAAAGGAGTTGTTCTTTTCATGTTGTATCCACTTTAATTAACTATTTATCAATACCATAGTAATCAACCGTTAGATTGGTTTGAGTAGTTTAGACTAGAGCTCATCTAATTATTACTAAGCCCTACAGTATGTGAAATTTGCACCTCAAGGTAGGGGGGCAGCTCCTTATTCCTTTGCTGACTGTGGTTTCCCAGAAATTATTCTTCTTTTGCACAAAAAAATTACCCATGAGGTTGTCCTAAGTCACTGGCAATCAAACCTCCCATCTCCCAACATGTTAAAGATCTATTGGTCATCCTCTCTTTTCGACTTATTTTCTGATTATTCTCCATGTCCAACTCTTAAATGCCTTTAAGTCCATGCTCATCCTCTTACCTCAAGGGCCAGATTTGAATCCATATGACACCACTCTACATATTGAATTATTTACTATTAGATGCATTCATTGATTAATAAATAATTGAATTTGATTCTTTAAAATGATTTTAATGCAAACGAATCCACTCATTGAGTTGTAGTACCCACAAGTAGAGGAAGAACTGTTGCTTGGAGGGGCTTAGAATGTAATCAAGGCATGCAAAGTATCTCAATTATGTATTGTTCTATGGCGAATAAATCTATCTCTCTATCTTGCATAAATCTTGGGGTTCTAATAAATATTACAGAAGGGACTTGAAGTTTCATAGGTCAAGGATTCACAATTGTATTCATGTAAAATGAAAACCCCTGGCTTATTCAGCACAAATATGCTGTAGTGAAAATTAAGTAGGTGTTCTGATTCCACCATGTTAACATTTTTACCTGAAATAAATAATAATATTAATACATTTTATTTGCCCAAATATTATGCTACAAAAATACCAGATGGATGATGTGCATGATATAAGACATGTGAAAAAGGAGTTTAATATGAGAGGAGCAAAGTGAGATGAGCTGGGCAGTTGTGGTAAAGGGAAAAACTGATTGCTGAACATAATGACTGGAATGATTTGTTTCTAATGCCCTGTGTTTGGGCAAGTTTCACACCAAACACCATAGCCGTTTTGTTTCAATTTTATGAATAGCTTGAGTTGTATGTTTCAGGAAATTGTCTCAAGGTCAAAATTTGGTCCATTTAAAGGAAGAGCGGTGTGGAGATGCTGAGGTGGGGATCAACCAAGTGTCCCGCCTCAGGGAGGAGGTGGAGTTGCTGCAAGGTGCTCTCAGGGACATTGCCCGTGCCGTCATCCAGGATGCAGAAAGCAGGGAGGAGGCGTATATGGGTGGGGGAGGAATGGTTGCTGGAGCCTCACAGTCTGGTGCTGTACACCCCTCCTCATCTCAACATATGCACTTAACACCTACCGGACCAATCCCCCCAAGGTAACTCAACCTATTCCTCCCTCCCGCCCATCATATGCCAGTTATGCTTTGCTCGTATTTGGTGGAAGTAATGCTTGGACATATATTCCGTGCTATGCTGTTTGTTTTAAATGCAGCTATGAATTTCAATGACCAAATCACTGTGAATATTTTAAATTATAGGTGTGAGTAGTAGTCATATTGATGTTATACATTATAATTCTTATCAGTAATCTCCTGGTTGAGCTAGGTTTTGGATGGATACAAGCTACCAAATGGTAAAGCAACAGTTCCCCTATCTCCTCTCTTACCAAACTCAGTCCAAAATCCATATCCCATTCCTGCATCTTCCTCGTTTGCCTTACTTTCTCTCCTGTATCACAGTCTTCAAGGTCCCACCGCCAATCAAAATGCTTTGCATCCATTTTCCTACCTCCATATAATTTCCCCCACCAATCCCCTCTCCTCCCCCACCATACCTATCACTTCCTCGTTTGTTTTCCTTTCTGTCCACTTCACCTTCTCCATCCTTCTAAACACTCACATTTCAAAAGCCTATAATTTATACCTATCATCCTGCTTCAATGACCATGTTTCCACACTGTCCCTTGCTATGCTCCACATCAAGGTTTTAACGAGCCTTTTCTTAATATCCTTACTCAAAGGCCTTGTCATCAATTCCGATCTCCTTATGAAAGCTCCTTTGCCTAGTGCAATTCTTCCTTTTATGTCCATACTACTTTGATCATTTTGATCCAGAACACTTCCAAGATAGGTAAACTGTTCTACCTGCTCAAGTTTATGCACTCCTATTTCAATATTTAACTTGGTTCTTCTCTTTCTGGTAAACCTGCCCGCAAATGGAAGTGATTATGGAATGCTTTCAGGGTTTGCTGAATCCAGAGCATTTTATGAATCTCTATTTCTCTTGCATCACAGTGAGCATGAAATAATTATTGCTCTGCCATCCATCATCATGAGTCCCCCTTTTAGTCTTTTTTTCTCATCCAGCCATTGTCTCCAATTACCATTGATGCACTTAACAGCCTCATCACTGTGTACTGGAACATTTTTGCTGGTGGTGTCCGCAGTGTCAATTTTGCTATTAACTGCTGACCTGGTTAATTGGGTGGGTAATCAGCCTGTCTGCTAATCGAAAGATCATGGGTTCAGGTCCCACCTTGGGCATGGGTGTTGTGTCAACTCAGTAGGTCTATCTCCTGGGAAATCTGACAACAAGCCAAGAGGGATTTTTTGGGATTGCAGGGTCATGCAAATCACCTGAGGTGTGTGTAGAGCAAAACGTTTTTGTTCATTTTTGCTGCATGGTATGTTAGTTAGGGCATCGGAGTACAGTAGTACGTAGTGTCAGGGCTAATCAAAAAGTTAACCTAAGCCGGTATACTACTACTAATAATGTATTTCATGAAAATTATTGATCAACACTCAGGGTATGAAATTTTGTTGACATAAAGATTGTCATGCATTCAGCATGTATAAAGTTTTAAAATAGTAATTGTTGATTGTCCATAATTTTATACTTCCACCATGACATGCCTCAATTGTCACAGTTTGTTCAAAGTTGTGTTGAATTGTGTTCCAGGTCTCCAAAGAGAGGTGTTCTTCGCACTCCTACATCACCTGCCTTTGCTGAGAGCACCATTTCAGCTGTGCAAGCTGCCCTGCATAAACATCAGCTACAGATTCATGAATTGCAGGTCATAAATGGATGCAGCATTCTTATGTAGCTTTTAACTATGCATTTTACTTGCTTCCCACTTGGCATGACTTACACTTGAGCTTCTCAGATTTGATATTTGAAGATTGGGAGGTGGACTCTTTATAATGGCTATAATCCAGTAATTCAGAAAGAGTTTTGAGCAACATAATTTCCGGACGTTTGGAAATAATTATTTTTAGGAAACATTATACTTATAAGAGTGCAACATTTAAAGGTTTTAACTAGGAAAAATTAAGTGCTTCTATTAGTAAGTTCTTTCATTCTGCCCAAAATTGGCCAGACTGAACTTTGACCAACTTGAAGATTTAATTTACTGGGTTCGGACATTTACTGATATTCAGATTTTCAACAGAAGTTCTTCAGTTCTTCAACTGAAGAATAGCTAATGCTAAGAAGGCATTCATGAAGAAGAAGCAAATAATACAGTTAAAGAATCTAGGTTGCAATCAAAGAAGCAGTTTGTCAAAATGTTCCATCTGGAGCATGTCTTTCCACGGATCAGAGCCATAGAACATTATAAAAGTGGACCAGAAATGCCTTTGAAACATGGTGCTGGAAAGGAGAATGCTGAAGATTGAATAGACAGGCATACTGAGGAATGAGGAAGTATGTACAAAGAAAAGGAAAGGACAATTTGGAGAACTCTCTCGTATTGAAGAACTAGATTGGTTGGATGCACCTTAAGGCACAACTATGGATTAGTCAGAAGTGCAGTAGAGGGGAATATCCCATGAGGAAGACAAAGAGACAAGTGCTTGGGATAAATTAAGAAGGATATAAAACCAAAAAAAACCATTAGGGAGTAAGGGTATCATCACTGAATGGAGAGGAATGGAGGCCTGCAGTGAACCAATCTTAAGATTGAAATACAGATGATGATGATGAGGAATAGGCTTTTTATACAAGACTTATCAATGTTTTACCCTAACATTGATTTGATTTGAAGAATTCAGTAATAATTTCCCCATGGACAGTATTTTTATCAAATTGATAAAATAACTATTCCATATTTGTTCACCTATAATTGTTGCTCAAAACTCACCAGACCACCAGGTACACATCTGGAATGTGCACAAAAAATTTCTCACAATCTTGAGAGGTCATCTTTGAGTGGTTCATCGCAGCATTTTTTAATTTATTTCCTGCCGTTGAAATTTTCATGAGTCGAAAATCAACATAACAAAAATGTGGAACTCTCAAAATAAAATTTACTTTAAAAAATGTATTTTAATGTATTTATTAAAATGTATTGTTTTTATGGGGATCTTAGTCCCATGTAATTATATGAAAATGGAGTATATGTAATACACTTTGCAAGTGCATGGATCACTATTATTGCATGGTAACTATTTTATAATGGAATTGTTTAAATTTATTTTATTGGAGTTGTGAAATGGATGCATGGCGTCAAAGAAAATATAACCTTTATGAAAATTTCCTCGTTAACCACTTGATTTTGTTGTAATTTAACCTATTTCTTGTTTATGCATGAAACCATTATGCATATTTTAAGTGCATTATGCCAATGTAATGGCAGAATTTTCCTTTCATTATGCAATCTTGTTTATGTCAGATTATTGATAAGGTTAATGGCACACAATCTAATGCAATTAATGGGATTTAAAGGCAATTTCCTGGCTGGTGATTTTTCAACTTCACTCTGCAGAAAACCCTCTCAGCATGATACACCCATTGTGAGATTCAATGCCTTAAATTTAATGAAAGCTAGAGGTACTACTGGCTAGAAGTTTGACATTGAGCAAGGAGTGAGGTGCTTCAGCTAAGCAGATTCAAAATATGTATTAGCATTCCCTATGGAATTTCAAAAGTTCTTATTTCATTTACATTTCCAGTATTTGTTTCTGATGTTTGCGATGAGTGGTGACCTAGTTTGTCCACTGTATTCTGGTACTGGGTCCTTGAACTTTACCGTGAATCACACACAGCCTTGAGCTGGTGCCCTATTCTGAATCAGACTTGCCAGGTTGGCTGATGCATCTCAATTTGAGTGGCTTGAGCTTTCAAAATGCTACCAGAATTCAGAAGTCAATACTCTTTAACTTTGATTGATTTCTACGCCTGTTCATATCAATTTTGCATGATATGGAATGTTAAGAAATATTTATTGAATAAATTAAACTGTTCCTGGTGATTATTGAATATATTTAGAGGTCTTGGTCCTTGGTCCCAAGTGAGAATGTTCCCATCCGTGGACAAGAGGGCCCCATTTATACCTGGAAAGGGAAACAGTGGTAATTTTTGAGTGACTAGGCAATCTGTTATCTACCCTTTATTGCACCAGCCATATATTTCATCTGTTGGCTAGCAGCCGATTGTATAAATACTTGTGCTAAAAAGTTAATGTATCGGAGTGTATTTAGTTACATAAAGACTGACATTTCCGGTTATTCTTACCTTTCTTCACAGGAGTAATATATTATATCATTATAAAGGCAATTAAAAATTGAAAACTGATGGTGAACTATACCATCGCCTTCCAAAACAACCATCAGGTTTGGTAATAAGAAATTTAATTTGTGGAGCTCTCTTTTTTGCTCTTAGAAAAGCATTTTGCACAGTTAACCACTTGATTCTCCTTTTCAAACGTGGAAAAATTGTGATTAAAAAACCCTTACATTGGTTAAAAATTACCTTAAGGACTGAAGCTGATATATGCAAATATCAAAAACTAAACTAGCCCAGAAACAACTCATCTTTGGGAGCTTCCTGATGATCAGTGCTTCATCCCATCAAAAACTCACATCTATTACATAACACTAACACGATATTAAACTTCTCATAATAAAATTCTTACAGTTAAGCTAAGTATTCATAACCTACTCTATAGTGCACAGGTGCAGCATAAAACCATTATCTGAAATATTCGTAATGCTGACTTATTCATATAAATATGGTTTTAGCCATCTCAAATACCAGGCCATATGCCTTTGCAACTCAGGGCCTATTTTTATTAGACAAACTCTTTATCCAAAGTCATTAAAAAAATTACTGGAAAATGGATGTGGCTCATTTAAAATGAATCCTTAAATCCTTGATTATACAGATACAATTCATAATCATACAGATCAGTGCTAAGTTAGATGTCACAATACATCTAAGTATGTTATTACTATTTTTTTACAATATTTTTGGAAATATCACAAAAATATCAGTATAAGTTTGTACAGAGTAATACTAATCCATATTATGCTGCAAAGCATCTAACTCATTTTCACCAACCAATTTTGTACAATACTCACAGAGCCTATAACTCGTTGGGCAATATATTTCTTGATAAAAAATTGAAAAACCAAATTTCACTTTATGTTATTTTATGCGTACTACTTACATTCTTTGTTGGATTGAATACAAGGGCTTTTAGGGGGACATCTTGTTCCTTTAAAGTCATTAGAAGTTCAGGATGCCTCAGTAGCTGAACTGACTAAAGCATTTGGCCTGAAATCAAGAGATATGGGTTTGAATCCCAGTGATGGTAAGTGATTGTTGCCCTGTGAAATTCTCATGCAAGGATTTCTGACATTTGAGGCATCTTGTGGATACCATACCTACACCATTTAGCTCAATATGTCATCACATCACAAGATGAAAAAAGATCTATAGTTAGACTCTCAAAATACATTTCAATTCATAAATTTTAAGACCAATAATTATATTCTAAAAAATTGTCTTCAATTTTAATTTTAGACTGATCTGTATTCTTTGATGTTATGGCAAACAGTAGTAGTGCATTCAGGTATACTGTTTATAAAAATTTTCTGTGGTTGATATCACGTAACATTTTCACTTATCCTTGCCTCTGGGTAATAATTGTTTTTGATGGAAGTAAATCTGTGGCCATAGTGAATTATAGCTTTAGTAGGAAAGGATATTATAGTTTTTTATTCCAAACATGAAAAACTTAGAGTTCTTACTCTACTGGAAAATAGTGGGCAATCCTGTCGTGGGCATAATAGTGGGTAAAACTATTTTGCAAGAGACATCATGCCCAATCATTAGTCATTATATTTTCTGATCACCAATCATTCCTGAAATTTAATTAACATCATATGAGTAAATTGAATCCAATTTTAACTCTTCCAGAGTCATTTGGCAGAGCCTGATAAATGTAAATTTGAAAATTGCAATCAATCAACATTGTTAAATCAACCAAAATGGTTAATCTTCTTTATAACACTATTTCAATGGCAAAGGAGTGATAAGACTATGTTTATTACAGGTTAAATTACAATCAAGTAAAGAGCAGCTTCAAGTTGTTAAGAAACAAGAAGAAACTTCAGAACAAGCTCAACAAGCTTTAGAACAAAAACTCACTGAGCTTACGCAAGAATTGGACTCACTGCATTCTGACTGTAACTCATTAAATCAGGAGAAGGATGTTTTGCAAAAGGCTTTGGACTCGTGTCGTAGTGAAAAGACTAATCTGGAAAAGAATCGGCAAGAAGTTAACCAAATGGTAGGTATTTACTTAGCATAATTACATCAGACCACGTTGAAACACTGGTTAAATAAGGGCATTTACTCATGACCTCCAAAGAGATTTCAAATCTTGTGGCATTGAGGCTCTGAGTACTGGCGCCAAATCATTTTAAAATATACAAAAGTGTTCATAACAGTAATATAAACCAATAATATTGTAACATACCTCTCCTTGGAGATGCCCCATAGAAATTGTCTTGCATGCCATTTTCCTGCTACCATATGAATGAATCAGGATGGTTACTTTTGTTGCCTGATCGGCAATTAAGCTAAATTTTTATTGTATTACCCACTGTAGACTATAATAATCCTAAAAGACATGATACCATTTGAAAATTGTCCCTTATTTTTGTGTTCATGCTTTATAGGGTTTAATTTACCAGCAATGCCATTGTTTTTAATCATTCATGTAGTCAAAAATATACTTTTTGGTTAATTATAGTTTTGGAACTTATCATTCTAAATATGATAGGTAGAGGTGAGGAATCCATTTAGTCTGAAAGGTTCAGCCTACCCGAAAATTTAAAAATAATGTTAACTTCTAAAATTCATTTCTCCAATTTATTCATGGAGAAGATTATTTAAATAAAAAAGCAGAAACTTTGTAAAAACCAGGAGCTATAACATATTTTTGCATATGTCTATTTGAGTAGGAGTCAGGTCCAAGAGTGCTCGCCCCTAGGCTGTCACAAGTCTGCCCGCTATGCACATGACTATTACCAGTAAATGCAGCTGTAATGGGGAAAAAGTTTTGGTCTCGAGCTAGGATAGGAGAGCATTATGGCCCAATTTTTCGGACCGACCTTAATCTCATTGTATTCTGTTGCTTATACTGCTCTGAGATATATGTTTACCAATGGATAACTATGCTTTTACATAGAAGATCTTATGTGATTCCATACTCCATTCAGTTTCTCATGTGAAAGAAGAAAATTACCTCAGGGAAGAGGCTTCAAAGTACTTATTTCTTGTGAAAATTGTTTGAATTGTCATTCATCGGGTGCATTGATGATAGTAAAATACTGTGCAGGGCTGTATTCAGCTTTTGATGTTCCAGAAAAGGATGACTGGGATTTGAACTCTATGCAAAATGGTTGGAATGGGTGGATAATTGTACATTACATTTATGCTGTGCTGGTACAACAGAATAGTTTTCTAGTCTGGTTTTTATTTGATATTTTGCAAAGAATGTAGCAAAACTTTTTCCTCTAGTGTTGCAAGTTTATGAAGCAAGGTCCAAAAAAATATCTATCTGAATACCTCTCAGTTCTGACCATGGCTTCTTTGATTGAGGAGGCTTTCTAGAAAAATTTCCTTTTACTGCTTCTCAAATTGATGATGGGAAAATTATTCCATGCTGATAATAGATTGTAAAATATACCTTCCTCTAACCAACATTTTAATGCACTCACGCAGACTGAGAAAAAAGGTGTACACCAACTGAAACTCTCAAAAGTGATAAGCTCATTCAGAATGGGGTATGTAGGTATCATGGAAGTGTAAATTATGGCAAAAATTAATTGACAATCACAGCAAACATACTCAAAGAGTCCTCCACATGTGTTACAAGCTTGATCTTGGTGGAAGGCCTTGTAGGTTCTAATGATCCCTTAAGGTGGTACTGGGAGGAACATTGATAATTTATCCTGAGAGGGTCATCCGTGCCAGATTAATCGAAGAGGCCAGACTAAAGATAGTCAAAGATACAAAGGCATCTGACTGCAGTGGGATGGCCCCTGACTGATGGTGTCATGCTAAAAACACTATTGAGAAAGGCAACAGGAAACCACCTCAATTAATAATCCCAAGAAAATATGCTGTGTCTCAATGAGGGATGTATGAAAGTAATAATTGGATAAGTGATAAATTTATCTTTTACTGTAGTATAATTATTAAAAGGTTAATTGGTATTATGTCTTATTTCCATGCTATTGTGAATTTTTCAACTCAGATGACCCTTAACCAATTTTTATATTTTCAGGTAGAAACTTTGAATAATGATTACGAGAAAATTCAAAAGTCTAATTTAAAACTGCAAAAGTTATGTGATAATTTAGAAGATGAAAAGCTCTTTCTTCAAGGAGAACTTGACCGTGTAAACAAGGATTCTGAAATAAGGTAACTAGCCAAAAACAAAAATTTTGATATCAAATCCCTGCCATTTAATTGGCATGAAAGCTATATTAAGGAAACATAATGCCTCTCAAGTTTATTACTCTTAAAGGGGGACTGTTCATGAATGAAAAATGTCTGCTGCTGCAACTTAAATTTGTGATTGTATTGGGAGTACTGTTTGATTCCTGACTTAAAGAACATGAGTTGTTCTATTTTCCATTGCATTTGTTGGAATTATATATGCACCAAATTTTACCAGGTGGAAATTTGAATATTCATACCATCAATACCATTGATAACCCACTGTTTTTAGGATAATCGATGGCTCTCTTACTTAATCTATTAAATTAAGAAGATGCAGAGATAACATAGCAATTACAGTTAGTAAAAATACAGGTAAATGTTTGAAATGGCATTGACTTTTTGGGATACCATTTAACTCTTGCACTATTGTAATTATTTATACATTTAGCCATTTCAAAATGCATTTCATGATTTTTTGATGCTAGTATTTCCTCATTGCATGTATATAGAGTAAATATTCTGTTTTTGTATTTCTATTTAAAAGAGAATATTTGCCTTAATTTATGATGGAGCTTAACTCATTCATTTGCATAGGTGAAAATGGAAAATGTTAATAATATTGCTTGAGTTTCTACCCTTGAATATTAAGAATGCTGGTAAATTTTCTACTTAATTTATTTGCTATGGAATGAATTATTTTACAAAAGGGCCATTTTAAAAATAACTTGTCTCATTTCCTGCAGGGAAATAAGCTTGCGAACAGAGGAAGAAAGATGCAGTCGGTTGAGAGAAGATTTGTTGACTGTTCGTGAAGAACTTAATGGAGCACTTTTGGCAAAAGATGTGTTGGAACAGCAAAGAAGTGAAGCAGACTCTCTTATGGCCCAAATAGAGAAAAGCCGAGGTAGGTTTACTTCATTAGCTATAAATGAGTCTTGATATAATACAATGTGTGTGTGATACAGTGTACATTGTGATATGATAATATCACAATGTACAGGGCCCTACCTTCCTCCTCTCCGCCCCCATAAAAGCTCTAGATGGCGATCTTTAATTGTTGCTGGCATCTATAGTCTTGAATTAGACAGGCCTTTGTATGTGGTATAGGTGTTGAGAATCGATGACCTTGGAGTTTGATGATTTAAACAGAATTTAATGTCAGATTAATTTGATTAATGTGCATTATTAATGAACTTGATATTACATATTAATATTTATGGGTTGCGGTAGTCCAGCATTGGACTACTGACCAGAGGGCCCAAGTTCGATTCCCGGGCAAGCCTCTTTTGGTATTCTCAGCTCCACCCAAGCTGTGTGATTTTTTGGGTACCAGATCTTCCTGGGAAACCATAACTGATACAGGGAAAGGAATTGGCCCCCCTACCATGATCCATGAATTTCACACGCCGTCGGGCTTAGTGCTGGGTGAACTCTACCATCACCTACCAAACTGACCTTTGAGTTAATTACTGTGTGTATGGTTTTTATATTAATATGTGTATAATTTTGTACATGACTTACAATAAAAATAGACTTAAACATGCACATTTGGAGGTGAGATGATCAAATTCTTCTCCAAGGAGGACCAAACTCACATCTCAAATCCATTCTGTGGAGTTAAATCCAGCCCTATGACCTGATCTTACAATCATGGTATGAGTGACAAATGCTATTTTTTTGCCAACAGGAGAACTAGAATTGGAGCTTGAAAGGGTCTTACTTGAAAGGTCTGATGCACAGGAAGCATTAGTTAAATTGGAATCAGTTTGTAATAGTCTTGAGCAAGATAAAAGGAAATTACAAGAGGAACTAAAAAAGGTAAAAAATGTTTCTAGTCTGTTTCTCATTAATCTCAACATTTCAATCATTTGACTGCTTTGACGAGTCTTGAGAGAAAATGTGAAAGTGTGTTTTTGTTCTAAGGTGGAGGAAGAGAGAGCATCTCTGCAAAGTATAAACTCTGATCAGCAGGGAGATTTGGGATCTCTTCGCAAGGAGCTCTTACAGGCCGAGCAAACAAGACTTGACCTTGAATCAGACAAGGTGTCTCTTCTTGAGAGGGTGAAATTTTTGGAACTTGAAAAAGAAAAGGTGACTATTGCTCTGCAAATTTAAATGTCTGTTCATTTGCCAAGCTTGTTCAACTTACATGCGTTTCATGTAGAGGAGAAGGGGTGAATTAAGACTGGAGATAGAGGAATACTAGTATATAATTTGAGATAGTAGTATATGATAGAGTGCTTAAGCAAAGAAAATCTCCCTCTACATGAAACTGCAATAAATGCTGAATGTAATGAGAGCTATAGGATGATTGGCCTTCTTGGTTTGTGCAAATGTTTAATATCAATTGAAAAACTATTATTGCAGGTAGAACTTGAACTTGGTCAGGTTTCTCGGGAAAGATCGGAACTAAGTGGACAAGTTGTGGCTCTTGGAAGGGCACGGGAGACTCTTTTAGAGGAAGCTGCCCGTACTCGCCAACGCCTCGACCAGGCTGCGGAGACCAATGCACGCCTCAACCGGGACGTTGAAGCTTTGATGAGAACTCAGGAGGAAAGGGGTGTGGCCCTGGCAGCTGCTGACAAGGAGTGCCAGCGGCTGACGGAGCAGCTTGCTGCACTAAGGGCAGAGAAGGAGGGGGTGGAAGGGGCCCTCTATGAAGCGCAGGCAGGTCTGGAAGCAGCGGATGAAAGGCGGGAAGCAATGGAGGTGGAACGTCAAGCACTCATGGTCGAGAGGGAATCTCTCCGGGGGAAGGTTTCAAGGCTGACAGCTGACTTGGAGGGTGCAGAGCAGCACAACAGAGAGACTGCTGCTGCAAATACAAGACAGATTGCTATGAAAGAAGCAGAGTTCCAAAGCACAGTGGCAAATTTAAAGAGGCAAGCAGAGGAGACTACCAATAAACTAAATGAGGAAAAGGTATGAAGCTACCGAGAATATGCAAGGATGCAATGCTAGCATCAAGATCCCTTTGTTATATAGCTCACTGACAACCATAGACAGTATTTCTTTGTTCCTTAACTTTTAATAAAATCGATTGAAGTAGCCAAATATAACTTGGCCTGTAGATCAAGGTAAATTAACTAGAGAGTTAGGATATAGAAAATGATAATTTTTGATGTGAAACAGTTAACTCATGTCTTTCCTGTGTTAATTAGGAGCAAGTGCGTGTTGCAATGGAAAGGCGCTTGCAGTCCACAGTAGCTCAAATGGAAGGCGATAAAGATGGTGAAATTGAAAGGTTGACAGCTAGGCTTGAGTCTTCCCAGCACCACATAGAAACCTTGGCTCAGCAGCATGAAGAAGCTCTGTTGAGGGCAGAAAATGACAAGCAGCAAGCACTTTTGATTGGTTAGTAAGCATTATATTTGTTTAATATGGAATTAATACCACAATTCCATTCATCATTTTGGTGATCTCTAATTTTTCAATATTTACTAATGAAATAATATAAATGATAGACATTGAAAAATCTCTTCTGAACAAGGCATCCCTTAAAAAACTTAATACTTAGTAAGTTTTCGTTAAATTAAAAATTTAAAAAAATATATATTGCCATTTTGGTTCTGGGTTCGAAATGCATTTCTGTCTTTAACTAGAGACTCTCATGACTGAAGAAGGCCATTTGAATGATCCTCTCTCTGAATTTTCAGCATTGTATTGAACAGATGATTGTAAAGTCAAGAATATTGTACGTAAAAATACAATGTAACATGTATAAATAAATTTCAAGTGTAAAAGATGATGTTATATAGGAATCTTTAAGGTGATCATAAGGCGTGATGTGTCTTCAAGAATTTTATTTTAGAGCAACACAGCTAAGAGTTATTTAAAAAAAGCAGGGCATTGCATGTTAATCATGTGACTCCTGAATTATAACTAGACCCCTGTTAACACATAACATACCTAATACTTTTTCCCCCATATCATATATGCATTTCATTTGGAACCAACAAAGGATTTTGATGAAATGTAATAGTAAGTAAGATTCATATGAATAGATGATGAAAAAAGTACATATTGAGCTTGATGTAAAACCAAATCAATTCAATAAAGAAGCCTCTCATCCCTTTTAGTGATAGACCAGATAATGTAGTACCTCAGAAGTGTGCTGCTTAGTTTATTTTTGATAAAAATTTTAATAATAATTTTTGTATGACTTTTGTACTATTCATATTTTGACTTTGATTTGCTTCATAAACTCTTAAATTATGTATACGCATGTTGGAGAATATTTGTGTGAGTTCTGTCATTTATATGCACTTTAAAACAACATAAATAGTGAATATAAACAAGTACACCCAAATTGAAAAATCCATCATCTAAAAAGAGGCCAAGTTTAGTATACTGGATATATGCATTGCACAAAAGTGAACAGGCTAAGGTTAAATTTAATTCATTCTCCATTTAGCCCAGCATGATCAGCAGGCTGTACAGGAGCGATTGGATGAAGTGAGGCGGGAGTTGGATGAGGCACGAGCCGTTTTAGATCGATTGCGACGAGAGTCAGCTAACAAGAGTGAGCAGGATAGATCAACCATGAACCAGTTAAGGGAGGAAGTTGCAAGACTTAAGTCAAGAATTGAGGAGGCTAAGTGAGTTTTCATGAATTGAAGAAGGGATTTTGGGATGAGAAGTAGTTATTTTGCTTGGAAACTTAATTTGTAGCTGTATTTCTTCATGTTTCATCAATTGAATGGAATGCTAAATCTTGATTTTCAGTTAATCTCAGTGCAGATATTTGAGACCACATTGGTCATTTCCATTTGGAGTATATTATAGTATTTTCTTATCTCATTTAATGGTTATTCCTGGCTATTTTTAATTCCTGTCATATTCATATGTATTTTTTGGTTATAACATTGATTGCATTTAGTAATGATTGATGATCATTTAGATTAGCTGCTGAACTATTTTTCATTAATTGCTTAGAAATTCATTCTAGAATTTGTCTACTTGAATTAGTCATAAAGTTTTTTCCATGAAAAATTTGCGTAATCCTTTATGCAACTGCAATGTTTATATTTCTCTTATTCTCTAGGATTACTTCTGAAGAGGACAAAGCTCGTTCTGATAACAAACTTGAAGAATTGAGGAAAGAGCGCGACACTGTGCAAAGCGAATGTGAGGAACTTAAAGTGCAGCTTCATTTGGCAGAAGATCGTCATGATGCTGTTCAAACTCAACTTCATGACACAACTCGCAAGTTAAAGGAAGGTAAATTTCATGAATATATATTGTTTTATTTACGTTTCTGAATTAGTGGTTCAGTTCCAAGAAACTGCAGGAGATGCCAGAACAGTAACTTTTTAACGGGGTCATTTGCTAAGTGTTTGGATTGTAGTTGTTTAACATCAGCTTCTTTTTTTTGTAGCTGTCCTCTTCTTTAATGTCAATATTCAATATCTGGTGTATATGGGTAATGCTAATGGCTTGCAAGAAGCGGATTATATGGCTTGCAAATGGTAATGATTTTGTAAGCCAGTCAATCAACAGATTACAAGCATGTGCAAATGCCTGAGATTTGACCATCCATGTCTTTAAACGTTCTAGAAATTGACTACTATTTTGTATCTCCATAACTGTATTCATTGTACGAATGAAGGAAGTCATCTCAAAATTCTCATGACTATCATCTGGTCATGTGGAGAGACAACATGAAGATCAGCAAAAGGTATTATTGGAAGAATGTAAAGATTTTATTTAGGTGTACAATAAATGAGCAACTTCCAGAGTGCAAACACAGGTCTGATCCATAAAAACTCTGTTGGCCTTGATTTCTGATATCCCCATCCAATGTAAGAAAGATAGTGTTATGATATGACGTAACTGATAGAATTGTAAATACTACTGCTGTAATCAAATTTACAATTGAATTTACATGACATTGACACTCTGAGCATTCCTTCTTAATGAATGGATACATTCTGGAGAAATATGACAATGACGAATGAAATGAGGTTTTAAGTACAGATTCAACTAATTTGATTGTTTATGGTTTTAAATATAGTATATACACAGCCATATTTATATCTAAATTTTGATCTTTTGTGTCGCATAAAATATACCACTTCATAAATTACAAAGTGTCATAAATGAATGCTAACCTATGTGCCAGTGAGTTCAATGCTTAAGTTGTTAGTTAGTTTTACCTCCTTAAAGGCATTTAATGTGTGCACTTTAAACTTCTACACTCAATGAAGTTCTTTTGCCAAGTCATCATCATCAGCAGTGAAGTGGAGGAAATGAAAGTGGAGTGGCTGTGATCTTAATGATTGTGGTTGCGTTAGAAGTGCTAATACATAATACATGGAGACTCTTAAACCAGATGTGTTTATCAATTACTTTTGATTATTTGGTATAAGTAAAATCAAGCACTCATTTCCCCAGTGTGCAGGCGAAATTGTACCCAAAAGCTCTTTGCTTTGCAACTGGAAAAAAAATTAAATGAAATTTTAAATAAGTTGTTTCTACTTATTACTTATGTGAATGCCTTCGTGTAATGTAGTCTTACTTCCATGATAATTATAATGAGAAGAGAAAGTAAGCAGACAAATGTTGGAAAAATAAGAACTGACATTCATTGTAATTTAGACTCAGCACACCACTACCTAATTACCTAGTGGACTTAAATGCTGACTGATGATTCCAGTACAGAGCTTTGTAATTAGTGCATTAGACAGCTAGTATTATATGGATGATTTGCTTTATGATACACATATAATCAAATGAAGATGACAGAAACGTGAAAACCTCTCATGGCCTGCTGTTCCTTTTGTTGATCTCGCTCTGGCCTTCCAGGCTTCAAGCCTTCATTGCTTTCTTATCAAAAATGGACTTTCTATATTACAATTTACATTGTATTATGCCCAGTAGAGCACCACGTATATGGATTAATTGAAGGGAAGATGCTATTAGATAATAAAATATGACTGATTTATGTAATTTCTGGGCTAGTATGATAACATTTTGAGGACAACATTACAAGAGGGGGACAAAACTCTTATATCTCATATGCATTCTTTAAAAATATGTAAATATTTAGTGTTTCAATCATAATTTCCTTGATCAAATGTTTCATTGCAGTTACTATTCCAAAAATGTCAAAATAGTTCAAATTAATGCTAGCTGATTACCTGCAATTCCCATACCACATTTTTATACAGTAAAGTCATTTATATACATCTAATCTCATTAGTCACTAAATTTGGCGCATAAAAACTTGTAGACATACAAAACGAGTTGATTTCAAGTCTAAGGATATCATGGCAATGCTGCTTCTTGCCTTTTAAAATAATTTATGCTGTATATTTTTTCAACCTATATATTAACTTGAGTGCTGATTGGACAACATTTCATAATATATCAAATGGAAAAAGTAGCCCAAAAATGTAAATGTCTTAGCGCATTTATATGTTTGGAGTGCAATAGTCTTCTGGACTATGAAGAACTGGGTAGCTCAGGAGAATGGGGTTCACCTGCTTTCTAGCATGGTCCATCTGAAAGACTCAGTAGTCTTGGTTAAAGATGGGCCAATAGCTGTAATTTTCATTTCATGTAAAATTCCAGTATAAATTATAGTAATATTTTAAAAAATTCCCTTAATTTTCTGGTAGTTTTAAGTTAAAGGCACATAGCAGTTAATGAAGGTAGAAATAAAAAAAGAAGTGGTAATCTAACCCTGGGTAATCCGTCTATGATACTATGCTAAATTATTTGAAATTATGTCAAAAAGACAGGAATTCGAGAAATACATAATTCAGCTTTCCTTTGCTATAATCTGAGAGGTTTACTATGTACATGGATGAGGCATGTTTGAGTTAAATTTGAGGATCACAATCAGCATTGATGTTCATTAGTAGTAGTTTCATTAATCAACTGTTTTGCTTGGTCATGAGGACAATGAGCATGAGTCTTATTTGTACCTAATTTTAGAACAAGTGGTTTTCAAATAAAGTTTTTGCATGGTTAATCAAAACTGAGTAACATGTAAAACGTGTAAAGTGTTGAGTTCTTTGTATTAATAGGTATGAAGTCTTATCTCATTGTAGAAGAAATTTCTTGAAAATTATGGTAATTTTCAGGTGTACTAGTGATTTAGAAAAATTGCTGCTGTGATTTTCAGACTGGTTGGTCTCTAATCACATCCTATCACCTCCTAGAGAACAGAATCAAGGTCACTTACCTCCTCTCTTCCCAAATATTTGGTGCAGATCACTTTCATCTCTGCCTTCACTCGCTAAATGTTGTATGAACAATGGAAATTCAGCCATTGGGTTCTCAATTTTTACAGCTGCTTACTTCAATTCTTGATCTTTTTATTAATTATAATATAATGGTACTTTTAAAATTTGAAGCAATGAATGAGTATGTTGTGGCACCATTAGCAATGTGAATATTAAACATGGGATTGTATTAAATCATTACTTGAATAGATTTTATGGCACAGTTGGATCACGATTAATTATGATACACACATTACTAAGGAAGTATTAGAAAACTCAAAAAATTTCCTTAATGAGTTGTGATTTATTAAAAAAATAGATGTTCTAAAGAAATATTATAAATTAAACAGAGATTACCGAAGTACTTTGATGGAGAAAACTATATATCTAGAGAAAAGTACAGAAAACTAAAATGCCAGAAATCATTCTTTTAACTGTGAAATAATTTAATTTTATCATTCCAGTGGAAAATTTGATTGAATCACTTCGAAAGGAGCTAACAGACACTCGAAGGCAGCTCACAGACAGCAACTATGAAAAGGAAAAATATGGTGTGTCAAATAAAGAGTTGAGGGAGCATGTGAAACGGATCGAAGGGGAGAAGCGGGAAGGGGGAAGGGCTCTTGAGGAGGCCTTCCAGAAAATCAGTGGTAAGCTCTAACTTGACGGCTTCAGTGAGAATTGATTGATCGATAAAGCTAAAGGCATTTGGATAGTCATGCAATGGTGTTACCATGTCATTTTCTTATGTCATTTTAACTATTAGCTTTAGAGGATGCCAAAACGACCCTTGAAATGGAACGCTCAAGGCTGCAGGCACAGGTTAGAGATCTGGAGCGAGCACAGCTCCAATCTGGGCAGAAGATAACTTCTCTTACAGAGGAGTTGGAGAAAGCACAGAACTCACAAACTCATTTGCTGGGTGAGCAACGTGAGCTGAGAGCAAGGCTTGCATGTGAGTCTGAGGAGAAGGATCGCTCTCACCAAGAGCTTCACCGTCTCAAGAAACAGGTACATGCCCACATGAAATATTTTTCTCAATTTTTATAATTTGCATTTGAAAGAACTTTTAAACTTTTGTAGAAGACAAACTCTTGTTTTAACCCTTTTGGTGTGAGTGATGCCATATCATTGTTTATATTTCTGTCGACATACATGATGAGTGACAATATGTAATCAATCGTGTCATTGCTGTCTGGGTGACCGCTGTTTATTGTATTTTATCTCTATAAAGCATTGAGTTGTATAATGTGTAATTTCATAGTCATCCCTTGTGTGGAGCCATGTCTATTCTTACTAGTGGTGCATATTTTAGTGCCCCATGAATACACATATTGCTCATGTCAATAAAGCTAATATGGCAAAAGGCCTAATTTTATTTAATATTTCCAATTTGATAATTTTTCAATTGTTGATTCCATGGGTGTAAAACTGTAAAAATTGAAAAAAAACAGCAGTGAATTTTTCAGAGGGGAATTTTGTAAAATTTTCTTATTGAATCATTTTCTTATCAAAGGAAAATTAAAAAAGAGCAGTATGATTGCAAAGAGACCTCTAGAATAAAATGACTTGGTAAACAATAAACCAATATTCATTGATGCATTGTTGCATTAAAAAATATGAATAATTCACACTCATGTTATGAAACATACATTATTGGAAAGCTTGATGCATGATACATTTTTCATAAAAATCTGAAGTGCAACTTTTGAGATGTTAAGACTCCAGACTTGAGTATGCATAGCTTTGAATATGACGTTTCAATGGAACCAAGCTTTCTTCACCATACAAGTCAATGTCCACTAGGCAAAATGTGTACTGATCTATGGCTACCCTTGTGTTTTGCAGGTAGCAGAGATGGATGCCAATCTTGAAGCAACACGTGGTGAGCTGGCTCGCATCAGAATGAGGGGCGAGGCTGGTGAGGAGAGGTGGAGGGCCAAAGAGCAAGAGTTGGTGGGGCGGCTGGAGGAGGGCCGCGTCAGGGAGCGGAAGCTGGAAGACCGAAGGCACAACCTGGAAGTCTGTCTTGCTGATGCGTCCCAGCAAATACAGGAGCTGAAGGTGCTTTCACCCCTTATTATATGAGACTAGCTGGGATCCATAAACTCCACAGTGAAATTAAATACTCAAGAAATTGCTATTTAATTTTATACTCTCAGTTACTACCGTCATTTCCTTTTGGACCAGCAAAAGCAGGGGATGCATATGCCAAATTATCTAGAAAATTCTGCCTGCCTAAACATATTCTGACCTTTGATAAATCTTTTAGAGAATGACTGAAATTTATTTGATTTATGTAGATAAGAGAGCAGTTGCAAATTAAGTATTCAACCAGTTTCAGCATAAGCTGATTATATGCTTAATTATTTTGCCTGACTTCTACTGAAACTGGTCGTAACAATCAGTCATTCATCAAATTAGATGTTTACTTCAAAAGTTGTGTACTTTTTGAGTGTACTTATCATCTAAAGTCATGGTTTTCATTTACTTCTTTTTTTTAAAAAGGCAAAACTTGGTGCAGCCGAAGGTCATCTCAGAGCCCTGGACGCCCAACTGCAGCAAATGGAGAATGCCAAAAAGGAAACCGAGCAGAAGTTAAGCAGTGTTGGTGCTAGCTTGCGCCGCTTTGCTGGTATTCAACCAGATGGCTCTGTGAGCTTGCCATTCCGCCTGGTCAGCCCATCTCGGTCCAAGTGGGGACAAGTCCGAAGTACGTCAGATAAGACTAGATTCTAGAATCTAAGCGTGAACCTTAATCAGTTTTGGAAGGCTCAGATGAAGCAGAGTTAACTTATAATTACAGTTATATTATTTGTAACATGGTGTTTATAGCTTATTTAATTTTCTTCTAATTCATATTTTATTATTATGCTAGGTTGAACTTTTGACTTAATGTACACCATTTCACTGAATTTGGCTGGGAATTATCTAAGAATTAGATTTGTCTCGGACAGAACCTCAGTTATTATTTGTCTGAATACTTTACATCTTGAACTTGTGTACTTCTAACTTCTAGTGGTAGATTCATTGTCAAAAAGATTCATCATCGCAGGAGGTCTGCTATTTTAGTTTCAATGGGGTGCTTCAATCACATTTTCACATCACCAGTCCTCTCTTACTTCTGTGTCTAGATACTTTTATAATTTACTTATTCTGTTTGTTATCCTTCAATACTAGAATGGCTGGCATTGGTCAATTGATAGCTTTCAATTTTTAGATGCTCATAGTGGGAAAATTTCACTTAAAAATCATTTTCCTTGACTCAGATTTGAACTTGGATTCATTGATATCCAACCAAATGCTTAAGTCAGTTAGGCTGCCAAGGCATCCCCACAACATCTTGCTCCTTTAATTTCTTCACCCATCCACTGTGTGGAAGGCTTAGCAGGCTGAAGCACTTGGCTGAGAATTAAAGGAATCCAGGTTCAAATCTCAGGCAAGGCGAATAATTTTTATGTTGCAAAATTCTCACATTTCAGTGAACATCGGTGCAGTGGTTGTGTCTCCTGGAATAACTGTAGCAACATTTCTTATAGCTATTTGTATATGTACACAACTTCATTACTTTTAATAATATCCTAGTTTGATTTTTGACCTTTATTCAGTTGAGACAAAGGCCTTTTTATGAAAAAGTCAATACTTTTAAGTGCAGGCATTTGCAGATGATGGCAGTTTTATCTAAAATGCCTGAAGGGGATGGATTGACCACTGCCTGTGCTCTAAACTGCTGTTAAAAAAACTTGTCATCATACAAGTAAAATTTATTGTGCGAATTCTTCCGCTAAATGTGTTTTGAACTCAAATATATGAGGTCTGTGGGTTGCGGTAGTCGAGGGGGAGAGCGTTGGACTACTGACCGGAGGGCCTGGGTTTGATTCCCGAGCGAGCCTCACTGGGCACCTGAAGCTCCACCCAAGCTATGTGATTTTTTGGGTACCAGATCTTCCTGGGATACCATAACCAGCATCAGGAAAGGAACTGGCCTCCCTACCCTGATGTGTGAATTTCACATGCCGTCGGGCTCAGTACTGGGTGACCTCTAGCATCACCTACCAAACCGACCTTTGGGTTGATTACTGTGTTTATGGTTTACATGAGATCTGTCCAGAAAGGATACAACCGTGCAATATTTCATATTCATAAACATGTCTGCACGTGCAATGGTACTAAGAACTGTATTCTGGGTATTTTAGTGTTAACAGAGGTAACTTGATGTAATTAATTTTTCCGTAGATATTCTCACTCCCTTTCCTCCCTTCCACTATTTCATTTCTTCAGAATACATGAAAAATAGTGCTAGATGTAGACTACATACTTTTCTCACTCCTCCACCTGTTTCAAATCATCATTTCTACTTGCTTCCTTATCTCACTGCTGCCCTCTGTGCCATTTACAGATTTCTTATCTACCCCTTTGTCCCTAAATATTTTCACCAATTTCCCCATTAAAAATGGTGAAATATCATCTCCAAAACTATAAAGCATAATCATATACACCCTCCTTTTTCCTAATATATATCCTTCTACTATATATCTTACTACTATTAAATCTCTTGTACCCATTTTTCTCTTAGAAATGAACTCTTTTCTGCTACATTCTCTTCCATATTCCTACCATTCTATTGTCAAATACTCTCAACAAAATCTTTTGCTGCATGTGTAATCAAGCTAATGAAAAAGTGCTCCCTGCATGTCTTTGTCCCTTTTTGGAAATAGAATCATTTCTATTTCCATACAATCTTCAGGCCAATTTCCATTCCTATACATTTCATCGCACAGTGATGTTAACTCTTTCAAATCCTTCTTCCTTTAAACGCCTTAACAATTCAATTGGTGTTTCATGCATTCCTGCTGCTTAATAATTCTTCATATTCATCATGGCGGCTAATATCTATCACCTCAATCATGATGCTCTCCATAATATGTTATCCTCTTGAGGTTTAACTTCTTCCTCTATTTTTGCTTCACCTTCCTTCTCTATCTCCACCAAAGATTTTTAGTCTGTTTTTCATAACTCTTTCGTATATTCCTCCCATTTCTTCAGCACCTTCTTCTACTCGGTACTTTTCCATTAATTTTTTCTGAACTATTATTATTGTACACCAACAGTTGTAGAAATAAAATAAGAGGAAAAGAACAGGGAAGTTATTAATATAGTCAGAAGAGATTCAGGCGAGGTGGAAAGAATACGAGAAGAGCTTTATGGTAAAGATATCAGTCCAGCCAGTTTAGAATTAGAAAGGAAAATCAACTTAGATGAAGAATGATTGAGTGCAGGCATACTGAATAGTGAGATAAAAAAAAAGAATTAGGAGAGATGAAGTTGAACGATGCAGTAGGAATGGATAATTTCCGCACAAATTTGCTAAAGAGTTTAGGTAAAATTCTAAGAAGGGGATTCTTTGCATGCATACACAGTATTTATGAGTATTTAGGTCCACAGTATTTATGGCCAAAACATTCCCTTAAATTATCTTAGAATAAAGCAGCAGTACATTATAACTATAGGGCAACAACCTAATTTCACATGCAGTGGAAAGCAACAAACTATTAATTTGGATTTAGGAAGGGAAGGAGGAGTACATGATGCCATTTCAGTGATGAAGCATTATAAAACGTTATAAAGGATTTAATATAATCAGGACATCTTAGTGTACTTTGTGGCTTTTGATTTGGCATTCAATGTTGTGGAATGGACAAAGTAAATGAAAACACAGAATATGGGGGTTGAGTTGAGGGATAAGTGACTTATTTAAAACTTGTACGTGAATCAGATGGTTCAGGTTCATATGGATTTTTCAGGAAAGCAGAGTGAGACTCAGGATCGGCAGGGGCATGAGATACGGTTGACCATTATTTTGTATACTTTTCAACATATATGCAGAAGATATGCTCTGGGTTGTATGGAAAGTTCTTGCACTTGAAATGAAAGAGGGTGGTGAGATTATTCAGTCTGTCAAGTTTGTGGGTGACCAAGTCTGATAGTGAGTCAGACAGCCAAGAGAATTCAGTTATTAGTGAGTGCTTTACAGGGACAATGTGAGAGTAGATCAAGATAATCTTTAGGAAATGAAAGTAATGAAATTCTCAAGAAATAGGAAAGCCAAGTTAAACTTGAACTTACGGATGGAGCAATTTATGTACTTGGGCAGTATTTTAGATGAAAAAGAGGATAGCAGAGGAGACAATAGCAGTAGAATTGCAATGGTGAAAAAAGGATTAACAAGAAGAGAAGAATTGATGTTTGGATTACAAAGTAAAAATGTGAAATTAAGATGAGTAAAAACTTAAATATGAAATAGCACTTTATAGAAACATGGTCTTTGAAGCTAGAGGATGAGGGTAGATTAGAGGCTAAGGAGGCATTAATATGGAGAAAATAAGTTGAGCAAAGAGGAAGGCAAATGCTGGAGTATTAAATGGGATGGATGAAAAAGAATTTTCCTGGAGGGAAATCTGAAAAAAGCAGAAATATCGAAGGCATGGTATGCTGATGGCTATGATAGAATGTGGATTTTTGGATAAGTGGGGTAGGGAATGGAAAGGAAGAGGCTTTTCAGTTGGCATGAAGTCCAGCAGAGCTTACAAACTGAATATGGAAATTCTGAAGGGCAAACATGAATAAGTGCCCATGATGCATAAATTATATACTTAAGAAACTGTCCAAAACCTACTTGTTAGGTATAATACCTTGAATTAATGAATTTGTAGAATTTCTTCTATGAGTCTCATGCTAATTCGCTAGTACCCAAGGCAAAAACTAGGTACCAGTACCTAGGCCTGGATTCATATGTATGTTACCAAGATATTATAATGGGCAAGTATCCTAAGTATTCCTAAGTACCAAATGCTGCTGCAAGTATTGACCCCTGCTTTGAAAAGTTTTTAAAATATGCATTTTAGGATAACTGTTTGCTCATTAGTCACACAATTGCATTAAGTATTGATGTCTAGCCCAATAATGTTAACTGAAGTATCAGATATTTTTGAACCTGTTTTCAAGGAATATTTTTATGATTCATTATTGTATTACTGTTGCTTGTATTATGTTACTTCAGTTCAAGATTCTGTGGATGGAAGAGGTGGCAGTGAAACACCAGCAGGATTGTTGGACTTAGACCCTGAATTGGTGAGGAAAGGAATTCGGTCATTAATGCAACAAGTAGCTCAGATGGAGAGGGAGAGGGTGAGTGAAAAACTACAATCAAATATTCAGTACAGTTGTGACGAGTATCAAACTAATGGTTGATTTGTATGAAGTCGGCACATAGATAATCTATTCTTTGAAGTTTCATTACTGGAAGCTATAATGTGCAAATTTACAATGCACATCCTTGACTGAATAAACTGTTTACACCTTACAAGCATGTATATGTCTTCAAGCTTCATATAAAAAATGATGGTGGTTGATATAGTTATATGTCTGTGGTTACGGGATAATGTTATAATTCTGTAATGCCTACTTTAAGACAGCTTCTGTTTTTTTTAAGGATGATTACAAGACCCAAGTTAGCAACGTCAAAAGACAACTCCAAGAAGTGCAGGAGACTCAAAACAAAGGTGATACAAAAATGACTCAGATGCAACATTCATTGAGAAGTTTGCAAGATGAGAAAGGAAGTTTAGAAGCATTACTTGGACAGAAACACACTGCATTGCAATCACAAGTATGTTTTCCCCATAATTTTCGTACTTATTATCTGGTTACATTTGACTCAATGATATTTCATCAAATACATTGTGCATACCACCGCAGTTTGAGTTAAATCACAAACCTACAGAGATACAGCTAATCCTGGCTGGATTAAATACTGAGAATGATCATTTCTCCTCGGGATTTCCACTCTGCGTTGCTGCTGACATTTCAATGGATGATTTGTCAATCATCTTTGGGGCTGGATGCTGTGTTGCTAGTTCTGGCCAGCATATATATGCTCGTGCAGGGGCTCAAGTTCCTTCAGGTAGCAGCATGGCATTCAGCCCTGAAGATGATGGATGAGTTGTCCATTGAAACATTGGGACCAAAGCAGGGCATTGCTTGGTAGAAGCCCTGAGAAGATTTCATCATGAGTATATGCTTGTAAAACATAAGATTCTTCTTAAAACTGAGAAATTTTGGTTTTTTAAAGCAATTCTAAGTTGCTAGTCAGTGGGATACCTCCAAAATGACCTGGCTGAATGTTCTCACATATTAATTATGGCACCATTGTAATAAATAAAGCATGACTCCTTCCTCATAGTAATCGGGAAAAAATAGGATTAAAAAATGTATTGTTTATTCTATCTTTAATGGAAACACTATGCACTTGATGGTAAATTTTCAGGCAGAAGCACTTCAGCAAAAAAGTGAAGAGGCAAGGCAAATGAAGGAGAAGGTGACTGCTTTAGAGTTGACTGTTCGTAACAGCTGTGAAGAAAAGTCGCAGTGTGAGGTAACAAAAATTTTATTTCAGATATTTTCTTTCACATCTTTTAATTTTTTTTCTTACTGCTTTTTCCTTAAAAATGATTTTTCTTCAAAAAAGAACAGCTTTCTAATTCATTGTAGAATATTGCTGGCTGAGTACTTGAGTGGGTAATGCATTTGCCTCCTAATCCAATGTCACGAGTTCGAATCCTGCCTTTTGTATGGGCATTATGTACTTTCTGGTAGTTTGGCCCTTTGGTATCTTGATAACCAGCCCAGAACATATTTTAGGAAAGTGAGAGAGAGAGAGAAAGAAAGAAAGGGAGGAGAGTGAGGAAAATCTTTGTCTGCTAATTACAAAACACTGGATGCTAACCAGGAGTGTTAATCAGTTTGAATTTGGCAAATAATTAGGTTAATATTCTGATAGCTTTTTTTTGTAGGATAAGAACTAATATCATATCAGAGGCATTACCTCAAGTTTCCAGATCACAATCTAGGTACCTAATCGTAATAATAGTTTTCAATAGCTAATTTCCCTTAACTGAATGTTTTTGTATTAAGATGTGACACTCCATTGTAATTTTTAAAGGAGCATTTCACACTGTAAAGCATTTTACTCCACTTCAGAAATTAAATGTAATCATCTTTTAACTGTTAGTGCTCTACTTCCAAAAAGGCACTTCAAAATATTATTTTATCTCTGTACTGTATTTTACAACTTGTGATATGTAAATACTATCACCATTATGGTAAAAGCAGTGTCCTTTGTAATATGGTCAAGGGATGTATGACCCACATCAAACTATACTCACGGAATTACCAATTAACTTACATGCTTACTCATCTCTATAACCTGTACTGATGTAACAGGAGGTAGGTGCAAGCCATCTCACTAAAATGCCACAGATGCGATTTTATTGATTGGTCTGATCAGTTTGGGATTGGGTGCTTGTGATCTGATTCAGTCTTACATGTTCTTTAGAAATAGAATCATCTCTTCACCAAGAGTCACCCACCACTAATTTGTTGTCTGCTATAGTCACAGAAACTTTTGATCATTAGCCAATGGGCCTCAGAGGTTTTTTATTTATAACTAGTATTTATATAAAATATCATAATCAATAATCATGATTGTGAAAAACAGAATCTAGAAATGATGAGCATTTAAGATAAAAAATTCTATTAGCTACCAATGACATATTTTCTGGTCATTTTTATTTGCTTTTCATCAAAGGACCGACTGGAAAAAATGAGGCAGACTTTGGCTCGTTTGGAGAGTGAAAAGCAAGCAATCCATGATGAGCTGGGTCGTTCCGAAGGTCGGGCAACCAAGCTGGAATTGCAGCGCTTAGCATTAGATGGTGATCTACAGAGAATGCAGATGGTACTGCAGGAGAAAGATGCTCACATTCAGGTATTGGCAACACATTCTCATGAAAGAGGCAGATCATATATCACAGCGACATCCAACTGCAATAATTCGATTGTTATGAATAAGTTGACAATTAGGATTTTGTGCATGAATTCCATATAAGTATTAGTTTGCTCCAATACTTATACTGTAGACTGTCCATGAACCAGACTACAAATCTGCTATAAATCTGGCCAAGCTATCACCTAAATAAGTTAACATTCAAAATAGGGTTGCTACCCTACAGCAGAACCTTCGCCAGATACAAAAATAAAATGCAATGCAAAAACACATTTAGCTTAATATGAATATTAGTAATGGCACAAAACTAATACAAATCTTTTTACAAATAATTGATCATAAAGTATGTGCATGTATCCAAATTAAAATAACCAATAACAGTTAAAATTGTAGAATGACGTAGGTTTATGCATTCACCATAACCCTAATAAAAAGATTGATTTTATTTTCTGTACTTATTGCGTTTAGGCTGGTACTGCATTGCATCCGCAATACTCAATTTGGTGCTGCGTGAACATAGTTTTCTCCATGTTTATTTTTAGGCCAGACTCTTTCAGTCATAAGGAAACCTGTTCAAGCCTTTCTAAATGGGTTTTATCAAAACTCTAGCATCTAAAAACAGGCACATTATAGGAAATATTTTTTTAATTATTTGCTGTCATTTTGCAGGAGCATAACTTAAGCCATGCTTAGCCTGGTAGATTTGAAATGTTCCTCATGAGTGCTTTAAGTTTTTTCTTTCCTTGATATCTGGTTCTCCTACCATGCCTTCCATTGTAAATAACCCCATAGAAGTTTTCTGAGAAGTTTTCTCTGCCAGCTAGTTCCTCACAAAGCTCATTCACATCTGGTAGTGAATGTTCATCTACTAATAACTGAGGATTTAGTGGCTTTGAAATCTGCACATTCATATATTTTTCCATTTGATTTCATTGCTAGAACTATTGGAGTAGCATTATCACTGTAATCAACCCCTTTCCTCAATGGCATTTGGGGCGGTTCATTTGTTTGTGCGATTCAGGGGTGTGCCGCGAGGTGTCACCCTAGGCACGACCTACGAGGAGGCATTTTGACCCACGCGGAAGCAGTCACGCCTCAACCCCAGCCGAGCACTCATCCCTCTTGTGCACGTGGCGCCCATGGCATATATCTTACCGTGTTGACCTTGGTCTTTTATCCACAGCACTCAGAATAAATCTGCTGTTCATTCAAACGCTTTATATGTGCTTTATTAGTATTTCCTAGCACCGCCTGCGCTAACATAATTTCCAGCATTCACATCACTTTATGTATTTTGTGAGAGGTTTTAAGGCAAAGGCATGGCTTTTTTTGGTGACCCAGAGGAGAATTATTGTCTCCTGGTACCACATAATTTCACCTTCTCTGAATGGTATCCTACATTGGCCATTACATCATTGATATCCAGTACATGTAATACATTCTTACAGCAAGTAACTGGTATAAAATTGGGGCCAAAGATTTTAGTACTTCTTTTTAATGTCGGAGCTCCTAATTATGGAAACAGCTGAATCACTGTTGAATTCCATTTCCTGGGAAATACCATAAATTTTCCCTCTGATCCACATTTTTTTCAGTGTGCAATGGTGCAGTTAATTGTACACACACATTAAGTAGGAAAGCATTCCTTGCTTCAAATTCCAGCACAACTTATTCCTTTTTTAATATAGTATTTTTTTGTTTTTACAGTAAGTAAATTTACTATTCACTGGTCGACAATTGTTTGACAAATGAGGGCCACCACAATAGAAGCAAGCCATGTTAGCATGAGCGGAATGACTCCTGGAAATATTGTATTGCTCTATGTATTGTTGTATACATCTGGCACATCATGATTTTGATTGTACTTTACACTATATGCAGTGACCATTGTATATTTTATGCATTGTATATTAATGAAAATATTTTTTTTACTTATCTTAGTCTTTGGGTAAATGTTGGCATGGGCTGAACAGATTTTATTTTTTTGTATACTCTCGAAGAAAATTAGTATAATTACTTTCCTTTTATTGACAGTGGAAACAATCTCTTAGACACACCAATTGGGTAGATGACTATACTTATGTTGTTTATATTTTTATATGTTTTTATTGTAATTGGTGTCATTGAATTACGAATCTCTTTAGGGTGAACAGGATGACAGGCTTGAATTAGAGCATATATAATAACAATATACCATGGTGAAATATACAATATTGCTATTCAAACTTTCAATAACTTCTGTGATGTGCAAAGTAATTTATATTCTAGTTTTTATGTTTCAGTCATAGTGACCATGATGCCACATAATGTATGGATTTAATTATGCAATTTCAAATTGTTTTGTATGGTCAAGTTAATGCAGGCAAATTTACCTACTAATGTATTTTAGCACTTCGACTGAGCTTGCATCCTTCCTTCTTACAGAAAATTCAGGAGAAATCGGAAATGCAAGGCAGGACTGTTGCAAGTTTGGAAGAACGCTGTGGATCACTCAAGGCCACTGTTGAACAACTGCGTCTAGCTTTGGAACGAGCTGCCTCTGCTGAGTCTGAACTTCGTTCAGAAGTGCAGCGATTAAACAGAGCTCTTCTTGACTCAAGTGTCTCATCCCAGTCTGGCACTGATAAGATGAAACAAGTATGTTGTCTTTTCATTTTTTTATGCATTGCTGAAGATATTGTGTTTTTATTTTGCATTACTGTCTCTAAGCTCGTGAAGTTCAGTGTTACACTGCCATATGTACTGTTCATACATAAGTATGAAGCAGTTTGAGTAATAATTGTTTTTTACCCATTGAGGTAATCATTTGTTTGTACTCAGTTGAGGGCAAGACATGTTTGATAATATTGTGCTCTTTCATTCTTGACCATGTATTTTTTTAAGTTACCATGTCCCTGCATCAATCAAAGTGATACCTTAGCCATTATCACGGATAGCTGAAGGCTTGTAAATGAAGTTTTCCATGATCTTATCCCTAAAGTTAATTTCTATCACTAATAAACCACAGTCTACTTTCGTTATGATAAGAAATAATCAATCTGTAGCATTTGTGATACAATTGAAATTACTTGTATTAACATAGTGTAGACAATACTACCCAGACACATTACTTCTCTCCATGTCTATACATTTATGCTTCTAAAATAAGATTCCTGTAGTTTTGTCCATGGGTTAATCCCTTAAGCCATTTTGATGTGTGTATATACTTTCATAACATACTGCTGCTGCAACAGTTGAGTGTCTATGGGAGCACACAGATTCTACTCTAAACGTAATTACCTATGACCTGGTGGGGAATAATAATAATAAGTTAATTGTTCTGTTGGTAAGCTGATGCGTAAAATAAAACACGAAGTTTGTATGTCCTTCATGTTAACATTCAGTGTCTGCGGAACAAACAACTTGACATGGAAGTGCTTATCTCTCATCACCAGCCTGATGTAATTTGCATTAATGAGCATTGGTTCACGGCTAATGAACTTGCTTCTTTCCAGTTATCTGGCTATGTTGTGGCCGATGCTTTCTGTCGCTCCACACTCAAAAATGGTGGAGTCCTAATTCTTGTTTCTGTGAACTTAACCTTTAGCTCTGTAACCTTTCCATATAATTGTCTCAATGTTGAACAGGTTTTCCAATCCAGTGTGACTATTGTCCACTTCTGTGATATCAGTTTTTTTATCTTAACTATATATCGCTCTTCCTGTGGTAATTTCAATGTGTTTATTGATAAATTTTCCAGCATGCTGAACAATGTTTATAACTCGGTTGATAAACCCCTCCTGATTGTCACTGGTGACTTTAATTGTGACCTCCTTCATGGCACCAAAGAAGAATCAGAACTATTAGATGTTCTTTCCCTGTATAACTTAAATGTAACTACTGACAAACCCACCAGGGTCAGCTCTACTTCTGCATCGGCCATTGATAATATTTTTACAAATATTGATTATCGATTCGTGAAAACCGAGTTTATAATATCCCATATCTCTGACCACTATCCATTACTCTCCACATTCTGCATTAATGCCTCTGACAAGATTATAACAAATTACAGGAGAAAGTTCTCTGATGAGAATGTAAATGCTTTCTGCAATTTGCTTATGTATCATGATTGGACCAATGTTTACTCCATGAGCTCCTTTGAAGATGGTTTTAATTGTTTTTACTCAACATATTTATCCTATTTTGATTTTTGTTTTCCTGTATTACCCGTTAAAATTAAAAATTCGTCTCTGTCTAAGGGCAGAAAGTCATGGGTCACTGATGAAATCCAGTATGCATCCAGAGTCATGAAAAACATGGCTCTCCATTACAAAAACAGATCGATGCCTATTGAACCTCTCGAATATAAGGCAATGAGAAAGAATTACAAATGTCTTCTTCGTAATGCAAAAAGAACTTTTAATGATCGTAGAATATATAATGCTGGAAATAGATCAAAAGAAATATGGAAAATTATCAAGGAGTCAAAATTTCCTATATCATTAACCCCCAATCTCAGGTTACTGGACTCTCAAGGTAACGAACTTGAGGACAGTTCTGCTATTGCCATGGCTTTTAATGACTTTTTCACTTCTCACCAGTCACCCAACGTGACTAAACAAAGCTTTCATAGACAAACATCAAGCCAATGTAATCCCCTATTTCTCCGCCCATGCTCTGACATTGAATTAACTAATATCTTAAACAAAATGGGAAATAAGTACACCTCTGGTCCAGATGGCATTCCTTTTATCATCATTAAAAAATCCTTTGATGTCATTAAACCCCCTCTATTATTCTTAGTCAATGAATCTCTTAGGCTTGGTCAGTTTCCATCATCTCTTAAAAGCACCAAAGTCATCCCCCTTTATAAAGGTAAAGGAAATAAACAGCACATGAGTTCTTATCGTCCAATATCTATACTCAATCAATTCGGTAAAATTTTTGAATTAGTGTTTTATTCTCAATTAATATCATACCTGGAATCGCACAAACTGTTATCAACCTACCAGCATGGATTTAGAAAATCCATGTCCACTACCACTGCTACCTACCATTGTATAAACAAAATATTGTCTGACCTAGACAATAAACTGGAATCTCTTGTTTTATTATTTGATTTCTCCAAGGCCTTTGATTGTGTCAATCACCATATGTTATTGCTGAAACTTCAAGAATCTGGCATAAGAGGTACTCCATATAATTGGATTAAATCTTTTCTAAACAACAGACAACAGAGTGTAAGTGTTACAAAAGATGGAATATCTCATGTATCGCCTGCAAAAACAATATCCTGCGGGGTTCCCCAGGGATCTGTTCTTAGCCCAGTGTTTTTTCTCATATACATAAATGACCTCCCAAGGATGCTTAATTCTGTACCTAATACACTTCCCATCCTGTATGCCGATGACACAAATGTCTTAGTGTCTGCCTCTTCAATCAACAGCCTCGTATCAAGTGCTAACAATACTATCCACCTTTTGCAAGAGTGGTGTGATTGTAATTTTCTTCATATTAATAAGGAAAAAACAAATTTAATATACTTTGTAAATTAAAATAAGCCTCTGACAGATATTTCAGTGTCTTTTGACAATGTGATTATTCCAAGGAGTGATAATGCCTCCTTCCTGGGTGTTACCCTGGATAGTAGACTAAACTGGGAAAGCCATATTTCTAGTTTACGCCAAAAACTCTGTTCAGCGTGCTATTTGGTACGTTCTATCAGGCAAACTGTAAATAATGAAGTGCTTATGTCTATCTATTATGGTGAGTTTTATGCCCATGTAATTTTTAGTATTCTTTTTTGGGGCCCATTACCCTGTGCTCATGTTGTATTTAAAATCCAAAAGAGGATACTAAGACTAATGTGCAATGCACCCCTCAGAGCTCCATGTCGCCCCCTTTTCAAAAAACTTTGTATTCTACCTCTTCCCTGTGTGTATATGCTAAGTGCTATTGTTTATGCTAAATGCCATATCTCATTATATACCACTAACAATAGCATTCACAATCATTATACCAGGACCTGCAGTCATCTACATGTGAACTTCATCAGAACTTGCAAGTCTACTTTTTCCCCCCATTATATGGGACTGTTATTATATAATAACCTTCCTCTGGTTATCAAGAGCATAGAAAAAATGTCAACCTTTAAATTCAAAGTGAGGGACTTTTTCATGCTACACTTATTCTACACTATTGATGAGTTTCTGAATATGTAACAATGTATTGTATTTTATGTTAAGATCTTTGACGTGCCGTATATCTTGGAACATGAATGTACCCAGATCCTCAGGCAAATAAATAAATAAAAGGCACAGGTAGTATTTTGATCACAGTGCAAGTTTCCATAAGGATTATTTTTTAAAATTTCTTAAAGTGCAAAGCATTGCCTCAATTATCTGTTAATATTTTTAGAACATATCTTTAATTTTTTAATTACTAATATTTATTTGGAGGGTTTGTCCTTGAGGAAAATAAAAGTTTAATATTTTAAATTTCTTGAGGAAGTTTATAGCGAGCATATAATCTGACTTTTACCCTCAGCTCCAGAAATCCTTAAGCAACAGCGAGAATGAGAGGCGTGTCCTTGCTGAGCGCTTGGATTCACTTCAAAGAACTCTGGCTGATGTTCGTCGTGAGAGCCAAAACTTCCTTGATCAAAACCAACGGCTACAAACTCAGCTAGCCAATGCAGAGGTTCAAAGATCGGGTCTTGAGGCAAGGTTACGTCTGTCTACTTCTGCTTGGCCTGGTGATGGAGGCCCATCAGCTGGTGAAGGTGTGAGTACAAGCACCTCTGAAGAATTGGCTTCGCTCAGAAGAGAGAGATCAGAACTAAGATCCAAGGTAAGCCTTGACATGCTTGACTTGCACCATATGCATATGCACCTGAATAGAGCAAACCTTGACTTGCTCTATTCAGGTGCATATAAAATGTCACTACACTTGAAATTCATTCAGTAAGGAATGCTTGATCATAATGTTAATTAGAGTGGAATTGTTTTGTGACAACGGCAAAGTGGAGAAAGGAAAGAATGAGTGAAGTTTGCAGGAAGTAGAATGAATTCAGTCACCCTGAATAGTAATATTGGCTTTTTCTAAAGTCAGATTTCATGTTATATCAAGTCAAACTATTGACTCATGTTAATCCTCAGTTATTCATTTCACGTTTGAGTTTTCCAGCAGAATGTGATCAAGGGTGTTCATTAGAGACTGCAGTGAGGTTGACCTCATGTGCAACTTTAGTTCAATTGGCCTATTACTTTGGCAAAACCATGAGTGCGGGAAGGAGAGCCCCCCTTAGACATGAGGGGGGCAGTACAAGGTTCTAGTCCTTGTACCTGTACAAGAAGAGAGGAAAACCTCCTACCAACACCTTGATGGGGTTTGATTGGAAATATAGGCATTGCTTTCTACTGAGTTTTCCCTCCTAATAATGATGACATTACCATAATTTTTAATTTTATTTTAAATAATACTCAGCTTTCCATTACTCAAGCATGTTTGATGCATGGAGTAGGTAGAACGGAATCCACATCAAGGGACATTTCATATGTCCATGATGTCCTTGATTCAACATTTTCCATGTACATAAAATTTATTGCTATTTATTTTATTCATAATCATGGTTTTTAGATGCTTAGGCTAATGAATTTTTATACATAATGGCTCCCATTATTTTGGGAATACATTGAAAAATAAAATAAATTTCATCACCTTGTAATTATGAGTATTCTTAATTGAAGATTTTCAATATACTTGATTTTATTCTTGTTTTGCTTCCTTTCCATCTCAGCTTGGACAATGCTCAAATGTTGTAGTTATGTTTACCTCTATAAGTTTCTTTCAGATGTGCACACAGAATATGCCTTTTATCTTGCTTGCCCATGAGAGACAAATTTGTTGATGTTGTGACCATAAGTGCCTTGACTGCCTCAGACAAGCTCTTAATAAGGAGACTATGAAATGAGTGGGGTAGAGCCTATGAGCAGGAGGCTATGCAGTGATGCGCTCATATCTGATCATTAACACACGCAATAAGGGGACTTTTGTTTCAGAAGACAAGATTGAAGGGATGGGCCATCTAGAGGTATTTGACAATTAGCCCCACTTCTTATCCAAGGTACTCCCAATTGGGACTACTTTTACAAAGGGTGGGACAACACTTACCGGCTAAAGGCTGCTTTCCATGGGTAGTCAGCAAAATGTATTTGCAGTCTCTGGTCAGGGATATTCATGGGGATGTATGAGAGGCTATTGTGTTGGGACAAACACAGGAGAACAACAATGAAAGCATTAAGTACTAGTGATTCAGTATCATCTCCTTCAAATATCTACCAGGGCAAGGAATTTGCTTATCCACGAGCTAAGAGTTAATATGATGCAAAGAATTATAAATAATTTTTAGCAACATGCCTATGTCTGAAAAAACCCTGGTACTCAATGGCATAGACAAGCAGGACTGGAGCATTGACCAAAGAAGAGTTTTAAGAATGAGGGTGACTTCTATATTTCATAGTGATGAATGCAGAGTAGTATGGATGAGATGAAATGAAAAACTTGTTCTATTCTGCATAACAGTACAATCAAAGCTTGGAGGAGTTGATTTGATAGACTGGCTGCTGCAGAGCTATCTCTCCTCAAAAGAAAACAAATGAACTAGTGGCACATGAAATTAGTTCAAAGGTTGTTGAACATTACTGTAATTGATTCAATGTAAATTTTTTGAGATAATACCAGTGGAAATATTGAACACTTAGCATTTAAAGTTCAACTAGTGGAGGGATTAGCTTTGAAATGTGGGAGAGCTACTAAAAATTCATGCATGGTTGGCATTTGGCCAATAACACATTATGGCAGCTGACAGAAAGTCATTTTGTATGAAAACAACCACCTAGAGAGAAAAAATGCCACACGCCATGTGAAACTTTTTAGATTGAGCTGCTCACTAAATTTTAATCTCTCCTAATGTGTATTCATGGGATTTTACTTTCATATTAAGTTCTGAAGAAGAAAAATGATCCATTTAAAGATTTGAAAATTTTAAAAATTTGAGATATTGCAGCTCTTTTAGGATGTAGTATTGATGTTTACTCTGTAAATGGATGGTAAGTGATTAAAGAATTCAAATCAGCTGGGTAACATGGCTTTGGTGGGATATACCTAAGCAAATATCCTCTGTTTTTCTTGATGTGATCTTCTCTGTTTTCTCTCCCCCCACCACACACCCTTCGGGCAGCTTGTGGGGTATTGTGTAGATGTATATGTGCACTCAGAGATTTTCCTTGCCTATTGAATTGCTTATTCATGCACATAAAAAATTTTCTTCATAGGTGGACTCACTGATGGAGAAAATAAGGCACATGGAAGCCGCTGAGCGCAGAAGAGAGCGAAGTAAGAGCTATGAGCGCCCAGAAAAAACCATAATGATAGGCTCCTCAGGCCTCACATCTGAGTCTGAAGTTGTAGCTGCTTTGGAGAGAGAAAATCAAGATCTTCAATTTAAAGTTCGAAAACTTGAAGTTCAGTTAGCAGAGCGGGAAGCTGAAGTTTCTAAGCTGCTGGAGAAACTTCGGAGTATGGATGGAGGTTATGGAGGAACAAGCTCTTCGGAGCTTAATGCAGAGATGGAGCATTTGCGAGCAGCTCAACTACAGGCAGAGAGACTATTAGAGGCTAGAGAGCAATCACATAGGCAACAAGTCTTGAGACTAGAGAATCAGGTAAGTGAATTTTGTACCACTGTGCTACTAGATGTCCTCTCACTTGCTGCACCTTGCCCATTTCTCAAAAGAAGAGCAAAAAACTAATGACATTCTCCACCTATTAATGATTCAGAAAAGATAGACTTTTCAATTTTTAGAGTAAGTAATCAATTTGAAAATTGAGATATTTAAAAAAAAAAACAAGGTTCTTTTTCATACCATCTTTCTCCAGGTGGCATATTTATTAAATAAAACAACCTGGTTAATCTGTAAACTATCATAATAAATTCTGGATAATAACCATTGGTAACATTTACTCCTCCAGCCCTATAAGGATACTCTAGCCAAATGACAGATTCTTTTGCTTTTTAAATGTGCCTCATCAAATTTGAAAGAATATACCAGGGGATATCTCTAACTTAGTGCCTGGAAAAAAAGGGACCCTAAATAGTCTGATTTCACACAGGTAATAATAGATTGATCAGAAGCATAATTTTATGCACAGAGACTTTATTTTGGTGCCAATATAATAGGGATGCCCTAAGATAGCCCTACTAAGATGGACACAAGGACTTGAAATGGCCTGGAGGAGTTTATCATGCTCCAATGTCTTTGGGACTGGGGGGGAGTGACACAAGTTATTTGGGGTAGCAGTGGGACTGAAACTTGGAAAATGAATGAAATGAAATGAAACAAGAAAATGTTGCCAAAACTTTGTTGCTTTTGTCTGCTTGATGTTCCCCATTGCTTTCCCAATGCTTCATCCTTTTTGCTGTTCAATGTGCTTCCCCCATATTTCCTTCTCCTTTCCTTCCCTCTCTCTCCTTTGTCCTTCTCTTACTGTTCTCCTTTCTTGCCCACATCTCTACCTCATCATCATCCCTAATTTGCAACCTGGTTTTTATTCATTTTACATCCCTCATTTTACAACCTTCCTTATGAGGATGCTTCTTTGAGGGCTCATCAAGGATCTTTAGTTATTTGGCACCAAGTCAAACAGTTTATTGCAGAGGGCACGATTATGATGTTTTTTTTTACAATCAGTATTTAACAGAAAAAGCTTTGGTTTTCAAATATCCACTGGAAGTTCCAATCAATTTCTCTGGACAGCCTCCTTTCCTTGAAGACCTGTATTAATTTCTAAGATAAGCCCCTGCCATGAAAGTAATGATAACCATGGTTGTGGTTATTGTAGTGCTATTGCTTTATAACCTTGGCCCTGGCCATGCTATCGTAGTTTACGCTTCACATTGGCCTATGCAGCATTGTTTTGTCCTAAGGTTTCTGTCAAATGTTGCAGAGCGCATTATGAAGTTGCAGTCTTCACTACCAGGTGCATCTAAAGTAGAGTGCAATTAGCAGCAGTGAGTTTGTTATGGGCCATCACTCATAGATGTGCACCCCTACCTCCAAGTGGCAGAGCTACCGGATTGGTTCTGAGCCGACATGAAGCATCAGTCCTAAAGATACTTGGAAACAATAATAGTTTGCTGCACCAAGCAAGCCTAAGAATATCTACTTTGGTGTATGCACTTTTCCAAAATCTCCCAACAGGGAGGAAAACTTCCCCTAATAGGATCTGGCTACAGTAAAATTTGCAATCCATGAATCTCTGTTTCTTTACCTAAAACCCATATAAGTTGGATTTCCAATGCTTTCAGCAATGGTCATATCAATGATTTTCTTTACTGCGACAAAATGGAATTAGCCTAAGTCTGAAAATAGGAGTTAAAGAATATGTGACTACATGAATGCAGCAATTCCTTGAGCAACTGTGTTGGGCAAATAAACTTTTTTTGTTTGCATAGTAAAAATCCATTTAAATTTTTCCGTACATTATTAATTATTTGGTGGTATTAATAAGGTCAAAAAAATTTGCATGAATAGTGTCTGTAAAATTCATAAATTAATTGCAAAATTCATTTCTATAACAGTTGTGAATTTTACACAAAAGTGTTTCAAATGTACACTGACAATACGCAAGAGGTCCATCCTCCTTTAACTTGAGGGCCATTTACATGAATGCACAATAGTCCTCTCAATCCTTGTTGAACTCAGCATTGGATAATGGACAGCTGTGAATGCCAAGAAGTTAATTATAAGCCTATTACAGTATTCCTCCCCAAGGAAACTTTTATATCGAACTCTCCGTATGTATATCCTAGAAAGAGGGAGAGAACAAAAATCAAAAACTAATATTTCAGCATTTATATTTCCTGGAATGGTATACATTTCTGCCTCTATTTCTGTGAAGCACTAAATTTGTATGATTATCAGGTTAGAAAACTTTTCTTTGAACATGAATAATATTTAAAAATACTTCAAATTTGTAATTGATAACTCAATAGGAGTTTCAGTATCTACAAGAAACATTTTATGTGCTCCTTCATTGACCTGTAAAAAATTAAATAGCCCAGGCTATAATGTTTTGAGGCACAAGATGTTGTCAATATGTTTGGAACAAATGGATACTGATTCTGGCCAAAAGGCTTGCAATCTGTAGCATAGAACTTTTTCATAGGTAATTGAGTAGGTAACAATACATTTACTTTGCCAATGTATAGTGCCTTGCATACATATCGACCTTGTCAACCCGGTGGGTCATGCTCTACTCCATGTTTAGTAAGGTCATGCTTTCAAATTCTGTCATGGTCATAGATGTAGTGTCAAGAAAACTGAGCTTAGGTGCAGTGTGGCCTCCTTCGGAGGAATCTCTAGGATGCTATTCAATTTATGTGCAGGGTACGGCAAAATAACTTCCTTTTTTGAAATCGTTTTGCGTTTGAAAAAAGGAAATTACGTTGCCGCACCTTGTATTTGTGGACTCCATTATGATATAGAGAGCATGTCCTTTGATGTCACATCATTGACTGTTACAGGTTCAATTGCTACGGGAACAGTTAAACCAAGAGGTCAAGAGAAGGCAACTTTATGTCCTAAGAAGCTCCAGAGCTGGGAGAGAAATGCAGCAACTGAGGCAGGTGCTTGGGGATTCATTGCGTACAGTGGCCCAAGACCCAGCATTGGATGCACTTCTGCTTCATCAAGAGGCCCGCAAGCTTGACTCTACACGAACAGCCTCAGCTGCACCAAGCCCACTTCCTGTCATATCACTGCCATATCAATCTGTTGACACTCAGGGTCGAAGCATCACTCCAACACCAAAGTAGTAGCATTGTCTACATTCCTCAGTTACTCTGAGAAGGTTCAAGTAATTTTTTCTTCTGAAAAATTGGTATTCCTTTTTTAAGGTTACCAGAAGGCCCTCACGCCCATTGGTGAAGGCTAACTTCAGATTTGGAGGCATTAGGTCAGCAATCTAGGATATCTAGCATTCAGTGTGGTATTGATAAATCATGCCTGGTGCTCTCAGGATGTTGCCACAAGTGCAAAGTTGTTGGCTCGTAGTTTAAATATAGATCTAGGGAAGGAGGAGATCCTTTTAGGGTCATTCTACATTTTGATATTGTGGGGAAGCCTTTGTTAGGAGTCACTGCTTTTTGAAAATGTCAAAGTCGATGGAATGCAATGGACATTGATTTAGAGTCTGTAATATTCCCACTGATGCATGAATTCACTACTATGCTGCATCTCACATTGGTTCACTGTTCTATTTGTACTTTCCAGTGTTATAAAAAAATGAAGGGTGCATTTTCAAGAATTGCTACCTACTTAATAAGAAAATCATGTGACTTATTTTCTATGAGCTTATTAAGAGAAATCCGTCCAAAGAGTGCAAATTTTGCAGCCTTTTTTTCAATGCTATTCCTTTCTCTCCCTTTGTTGGAGTTATTTGTATTAGATTTTACTTGCCTCATGGTTGTAATATTTTTATACCATGTTGAAGCAAACTCTCCAATTTTTGTACTTTATTATGTGGTGTATGTGGCCAAAAACTGCCATTCACATTTTATAAAGTCCAATGTATTTGGACTAGATGGACATCAGAATGAGTAAGCAATGCATGTGTTTTATAAAATAAGTTTATAATTTTTAAAAATTCTATTGACTATTTTAAGCATTCCACTTCAAACATACCAATTTACTGATATACTGCCAACACTCATTTTTGATACTCAACCAATTCTTATTGTCATTTATAAATTGAATGAACTCTGCAACCTAGTCAAGTTATATTGACATATCACCGAATTAAAGTGAAAAAACAGAAGGATGGAAATTTATAAAACAACTATTGTATGTAACTCTATTTTATCTTTTTAACTTTTTTATTGATTCATTTATTTATACAATTATCAGTCCTTGACTAGAATGTTAAGTGCTGCACTTAAACATATACTCTGTGGTTTTACTTGCTGTTTACTTGAGAACTAGGATGTAATTTAGCAGCCATTTTTGCATTCTCTTTTGTTAAACGTAACACTTGAAAGATACATCCCATAATTTGACACAAATTTTGGAGCAGAATGTGGCAGAAATGGCTGTGTTTGGTCTAACTTTTAGACCAAACTCTTAGTAAATGATAAGTGAAGTAGATGAGTTTCAAGGCACAAGCAAGAGTCAGGCAAAGGACTGCGTCAATTCTTAAGTATCAAGAATGTTGACGTGCAGTCTGAAGTCAGATCTTCTATAATAGTTAGAAAATGGTGGCAAAGGATAATGAGTCATTTTTAAACACCAAGTTTATATCTGATTCAGCACAATCACAATATTTATTTGTGGATGAGTTGTTGGAATAGTCTACCAAACAGGTTTTTTGTGAAAGCTTTTTTGGTTTTAGATATCTGGATTGTCGTGCATGTAGTGTTCAAATGATCATGAAGTTGAAACCCAACTTATGAACATTAAATTTATGAAAAATGCATGCTTCCAATGACTCCAAATCCATTGGATTCCCTAATCAATTTTAATTCGTGGATACATTATCTCATTTCCTCACTTGAGAAACAATGATTTTCAGTACACATTTGGGAATCAATGAAGACATTTAAAATTATCAATTATGGATCAGATCAATTGAAGCCATAAAAATATGGATCAAACAGATATAATGAATATTTGAAAGCTTGGGTCCACTGAATATTTAATCATGTAATATTTCCTACTCGAAATAAGTTAAATAAGTAAGATATTATGTATGATATATGTGACATTATTCATGTACTTAAAGGAACTCATGTTACATTCAACTGCTAATTTCATTAGTTTGGTAAGCAAAGAAAAATACTCATTTTGTTTTAATTTTTACAAATTTATATTGGTGTTTTAATATCACACACTTGCCTGCATTGTAAAACTGGATACGTGAATAAATAATTAAAAAAATAATATTTGGAAATGAATTAATAAAGCTACGACTTCTGCCAATAAGTTGTAAAATATAATTTAATTGCCAAAAATGTTTCCAAGGCAGTTTATATATTGGTGAGTATAGTAAATGTTAGTTCTACTTAGTCAGATAAGCTAATTTACTATTTTAGGCTGACACCAGCATTGGAGTTTATCTGTCACATCTGTATTTCATATTTATTTTTGACTAAATGCACACGCGGCTATTTCTGGGTGCATATAACTCTCGGATACTAAGGCAGCTCAGAGATGTAGACATTTGTAAAAGAAGTTAGAAAAAAGTGCAGTGGCCTTCAAAGCCAGATGCTGGAGATACATCCCAAAGATGAAAAGGGAAAAAAATGCAGAATGAGAATGCACCTATGCAGAAACTGTATAGCATGAATATCAATATTAAGTATATGATTGAAAGAGGAACCATAGGGATTGAGCACACTTGAGGCAAAATGAATTTGTCTGGAACAATAGACGGTAAGCTTCCAAGGGACAAAGGTATCAAACAATCAAAGGGAGACGTTAGATTCTTTCTCATCTGGGCAGGCAAATAAGAGCATTCATTGAATAGGTATGGATGGAAGACAGCACCTTGTAATCCCTTACGCTGAAGAATACTTATAAGAGTGAAAGTTTTTTGAAGATCATAATGTGGACTACAACTTAATGTGGTGGAAGGGATTGCATGCTCTGATGACCCCTAAGGAGGTGCTGGTGGGAACACACATCAGGGTAGGGGGGCCAGTTCCTTTCCCTGTGACGCTTATGGTTTCCAAGGAAGATCTGGTACCTGAAAAATCTTATAGCTTGGGTGGAGCTGCAGGTGCCCAGAGAGGCTTGCCCGGGAATCGAACCCGAGTCCTCCGGTCAGTAGTCTAACGCTCTACCCCTGGACTACCATGACCCACACTATATATATTTATATATTGTTAAATTTGCCAAGTGTTCACAACATGTTGCTGCTCTTGGGATATCACCCAGAACAGGAAGGCGACTTTAACACTCTGACCTTCACTTACACCCCTATAAGATGATGGTTGTTCAAGAATTGAGTTCAGAAGAGTAGTTGAAACGCACAGATGCTTGCAATGAAATCTTTACCTCTGTGCAACCCGACAATAGTCCGTGGCCTAGCGATGAAGAGTATTTTCACCTCTCCGGCTCAGTAAATAAGCATTATTTTCATTACTGGATGACTGACAACCCTGGCGAACTTCACCCAAGACCTCTTCATAGCCCCAAAGTGACAGTTTGGTGCACTGTGTCCTCCATAGGCATTATTGGGCCTTGCTTTTTTGAATCACAAGGTTCAACTGTTAATGTTAACTCTGTGTGCTATTGTGAGATGCTGGAGAACTTTTTACCCCCCAAAATGTAATAGTTTGGTGAGGAATATGACAAAGAAGCCTTTTGGTTTCAACAGGGTGGCGCCACAGCTCATACCACCCATCCTTCATGCCAACTTCTGCAAGAACAATATCCCAGATGCCTGATCTCCTTCAGAGGAGATGTTCCACGTCCCCTCACTCCCCAGAATTGAGCCCATGTAATTTTTTCTTTGGGGATATCTCAAAGCTGAGGTTTACAAAGTTTAACCAAAACCTTGGAAGCTCTTAAGGAGGCAATTACAGATGTCATCGCTGGAATAACATAAGATATGCTGAGAAGGGTTTTTGAAAACCTTTTTGAATGACTCAACATGTGAATCGCTCACCAATGTCGTCACCTGGATGAAATAATTTTTAAACCCTGATGAAAATAAAATGACGTTGGATGTAGTTTTAAAAAAAAAGCCTTTTTTAATTATTTTGGCTGTTTTTTTAAAGTTTACCATTGAAATCAGGGAGTTAATTCTGCTTCACCCTGTATATCTTGTAGTGGTATAATTTCATATGCTGATTGTCATTTCATTATTCGAGATGCTATGAACCTCATTATTACAACAAATAACAATTAATTCACAATCAATTTTAGGATCTAAATTCATAGGGTCATTCTAATTCTTTTTTGAGAAGAAAAAAGTTTATTACTACTAATTTAATGGTCTTGTGGGTGTGAAGAGTGGTTATTAGGGAATCAACACTAATGAATAGAGCTTAATAAGCCAGAAAATTGTCCATGTCTCTGTTTGATTATAAAAGACATGCTTTTACAAGTGTTGCACTATCAGCATCTTTTTATGGAGAAAACATAAATTTATGTCAGGAAAATATTGATGATTATTCAAAGTTGGGACATTGAAAAAATGGTTGCATTATGAATGCTGTAGTAATTAGGACAATGGTTCAATTTAATAAAATCCTTTGAAAAAATTAATGAATTCATCATCTATTTATTGTTGATCTGAATACCAAGGAATTCCATTGAGCCCGCTGCATTCTTGTGTCATCCGTCGCAATTTCCCATTTTTACTCTTTTCCATTCCCACCGTTTCATGATCTCTCGCCGTCTCGGCTTCCCCTAATTGTGTTCCCCTTCCTCCTCTTGTTCCGAGTACGCTTCAATGTGTTCCCCCGCCTGACTCAGAATCATAAGGAGTTATAACGGTGACCTCAGATGCTGGCGTGGATCTATTAGAATTTTCGAAACGAGTGCACTCGTGGATCCCATAAAACACGAGGATGATCGAATCCAACCCGCCTCTCGAGAAAAAAAACTCCCTACCACATTCAACCGAAAGAGAGAATTGTGGAAGGGTGGAGACGTACTCACGCATCGCCACCTCTCGCCTAATGAGTGAAACACAATCGGTTGATTCGCTTTCACTGAGGTTGGCCGGCCACATTAAATAATATTTCCTTTCGCCGTAAAGGATTTTTTACACCACTGTAAAAGTAAAAAAGGAGGTCCCTTTATGGCTTAAGGAAATATTATTTAATATAATCAGTCTAAAAAGAGGCCGTAAAAAGCTCAAATTTATCCTTTCCGCTTTAAGTGAGACGGTGAGAGCAGGAGGGGTTGGCTAGATTCGCTTCGCAGAGCAGTGAAAATGTAGGTCTACTGTGTTCGAGAACTTGAAATTCTAATCCTGAACGTTTGGGGAAAACATTTTAGCGATATGTAGGAGAGCTCAATTATTATACGATCTAATTTTTGTTCTTCTTCCCTTTCACGGGTTTTACTCGAAAGAGCCGAACACAACTTCTTAAGTGATTTGAATGATAAGTTCGGAGGAATGGATTCGGAGATGACTCCGTAGGACATCGGTGAGTTAATTGTACTCTTTACTGATTGCGGTAGCACCATTATCATAAGTCATCATCCAAAATTTTGATAGTGTTCGTATGTTCAATAGATCTTGGCAAGTAGCCTAGGAGGCGGGGCAAAGTATTGCAAAACCGATTAGAGGCAGACTCCTCCTTAAAGACGATTATCTTTCCCAAGTACCCAACCTAACTTTTTCACCACTCCGATTCCTCCCTCTCCCCTCCCTCCCCCAATGTAGAGTGGCGGTCACTCGTTTCTGAGTAGATTTTGTAATTGAGATCAGTCATAGACTTGTCCCTCGAAAGGCGTTTATTATACGATCCCAGATTATTTTAAAGCCGATCTCTCAATCAATAAGATGGTTGACAAAATCAGTATGGACATTTTAAAAGTTTAATTATTTAATGGGTGCGGTATGAGTAAAACTTAATTAATGTTAATATCGTCTAATATGATTTGAAGAACGCTGAAGGGATGATCAAGATCAACAGGTTGCACGCTGTTCATCGTGACAATTTAGAAGTAGAATTTTAATTTTATCCCTCGAATGATAGAAAATAGAATGTCGTAAAGAACTAAAAATACGGTAATACAACTTTCGAGGAAATCTCCCATGGTTGATCAGACACCTAACCCTAATTCCGGATCAAGTTCAATCCCAACAATTTAAGGTCCTACCCTGATAATCTCGGCCTTAAGGTAGTTATGTGTGGGATTTCGTCTTCACGCACTTTCCCCGTAATATCCGCTTTCTCTTGATTCGATCTTCTTTCCCCAATCAATGAGCTTTGCCATTGAAGAACGCGATCGCGAATGATCTTGGTATAACCGCGTTTGGCTCGGCGTACAGTCTTTTGTGCTGCCCATGGACGAACCAAAAACGTCGTTTGAGTCTTAAGAACTCCTATTGATATTATAGCGGTGTTCACGTACGTTGTATTTAACCCCGAGTTCAAAAATGAAAGGGCAAAGATGCCGACGAGACCGAAATAAATGGTGCCTTCCGATGGATGGTGTATATTTAATTTCTTGTTTACTCCCCTTCCCGCTGCTCCTTGCCTCGAACCTTCCCCACCCTTCGTTCGCTCACCTGCATTCCTTCCCAAGTGCAACATGACCCCTTCCTCCCATTTCTCTCCCCTGGAGTATTCGAGCTGTCATTTCAGGTGGAAATTGCGCACGCTCACGATTCTTTTCCGTCAGAATCGAGTTGGTCCTTTTCGGCAATTCACATAGACAATAAAAATTGATACGTCTAGATATTTTTCTTTGCTTCTTGTAGGGATTAAATGAAGCGTTCAACAGAGTGTTTTTGAAAGACAAAGATAGTCGAGGTTTTCCATCGCTGCAAAACATTTTAAGCATATCAAAAATAGCAGAGGAAATGCGAGATATGGGAGGGGGGAGAGGAGATTGTTGGGAGAAATTCGAAGGAGGCAGGAAATATCCATATTTTGATCGTGGGGAAATTGATGACTGTGATATATAGAGGGGGGAATGTTAGGCGGATGTAAAATGGGCAGGAATAGGAGAGGGATGTAGGACGGAATGGGGGCAGGAAGAAATTATGCGGAATGCAAAGGTTAGCGTCGGATGTCCGGTTGATTTTCGTTAGGAGATGTCAAGAAACTTATCGCTGTGCAGCCATTGCTCATCCAAAACCTACCTCAAACGTAGGAATACCCCTGATAAAAATGCATTGAGCTAAACTTGAAGTAGAAGGCGGGCATGTAAATTAGAATAGCAACCAAGGTGAGGGTAGTGTGTCGTACGAAGATAGTCTCGGTGGTGCGAAGAATCGGACGGCAGGTCACAGCTTAAAAAGGGGTGAATAGATGGAAGCAGTTTCGCTCGCAATGCTCTCTCCTCTCCCCTTCGCGGTACATTTAGGGCCTGGCAGAATAATGGCCGAACGGGGAGGAATGGGGCGATTCCGCATGTGTTATCTCGCCGGTCCCCGTCTCCTCACAATAAGCGACGGGGTTTACTGTTTGTTTTCCTCTCGTCCCTCGTTTGCTCGTCTCTCCTCAGAATCCTCTCCTTGTAGTCAACATTCACGCTAAGATTTTGTCAAAGGGTGCTATTGAGGTCCAAGTACGGCTTCACAGAGGTTAAAATGATACAGTGCCGTCACCCGAGATTTATAATTCCACTTGAAGCTCGCCGCAGTTGTACCATAGAACCCTATTCAAACGGCTGCGGTGAACGATTTGTACGAACCCCAAATGTAAAATGTTTTTTTAGAGTTCCGCAAATAGTACGGCAGTCTTGGTCGTGATCTAGTCGCTCGGTCAAAATACACATTCCCGCAATGCCGAGAATGGTAGCCGCTCCCGGCGAGAGGGGCTCGATCCCCACCATGGCGTATCAGACTGGTGCGTGTGAAGGCGAAGCCATCGGGATTAGAGGCACCACAGGGCATGTGATAGCTGTGAGAAGATGGGGGCGGGAAAGAGCCCTTTGTTATGGTAGTCACCATAACAAATTTATCAGATTTAGCGGGGAAAATATTCTTTTGTGCAATATATTGTACGGAAAAAAAGGAATTATCCATGAGATTCACATTGGGATATTTACTCTCAGGGATAAGGAAGGATTGAGTTGCTCTAGTGATTCCCTAAAGCGATTGTAACCAACGCTGCTCCAAATGTCTTCTTACATCTTCTTTTAGCATCCATTTTATTTCTAGAATTTAAATCCACATATTTCCGATTTTTTCATACACTTCCAAAGCCTTTATTTGAGGCACGCTGAATAGATATTAACTGAATTAAAATCAACCAAATAAGCGTCTTTATCCGTCATCACGTTTGTCACCAATTCAAATTTAGATTTGCGGAACCTCGCGACGAAGCGGATATCCCATCGCACGTTTTTCATTCCACCGAGGTCGAACCTCTGATGACGATGACGCCTTACCTGAGTCAGTGTGGACGCAGCTGGAGTTGGGTCAGCTGCTACGCCAACGAGATAATCAGCGAGACCCTGTATTCCTAACGCCGCTGCGCTTGAATCTGAAGGATGGTATTGTGCACCGGTCCTGGACGCAAGGCACGACTTGCCCCGTGTTACGCGTGGTCTCGATTGAGTCTCAATGGGTATATTACGAGCCTCTACCGGTGTTCGTAAAATATAAAAATACAATATTTGCTCTAGGATATCTTCCCTCGGCTTTGTATTCAGTAAGTATTGCCATCACGTTCAGAAATTGATGTGGTTTAGCAAAATCGAAAGTTAAATGTATTTTTCATTTTGAATCATACGTAGTGTACTCTTTATTACGTGTTTCATTCCCATTAGTGACGGCTTCCCCAAAGTTTATCGTTACAAATTTCTTGTGTATCATAATTAATCGAGGGGTCTACTTTGTGAAATATGATAAAACATTTCATTAACCTGAGTTATAATTTTATCTAAATTTATCTGATTTTCATACATTTTAGATTGCAAAATTCCTGAAATTTTTAGATCGAAAAACTATTTTTTTGATTAATTTAAAAATTATTTAAGAATTTTTCCCGTTAGTAAAAATTAAAAAATATTATTTTTTACATTAAAATGATGGGTGGGTCTTATGGGCCTGGAAAAACGGTGAGTATAAAAATTGAAATCGCAGCCGGCAATAATATGGTCAATGGTAAACTGACTTTACCATGGAAAGAATATTTCAGTTTTTCAAATATGGAATTTCACAAAGTTAAGACAAATACATGCATCATGTCTGAACAAGGGTATTCGATGTGACAAACATAATATTAAATAGTTTGGGCTAACACAAAGGCCACTTACAATGTTATTCACGCCATTACAGTGCATACCTGTATTCTCTCCATATGAAAGAAGGGACACGAGCATGGTAAAACTTGGGAGTACATTTGGAAGTTATTGATGGTGGAATTTTCCTTCCCACTAAAATGAATCACTACGTATATTTTTATTGCTGATAATCAAGTCCATAGCCTGCGATGGCCTATTTTGCCCTCCTTCCTCGAACTGGGGCTAATCAACGCGATATGATATGGCCTAACTGGCATTAGAGATCGCGGAATCTTATGCTGTGATGGAGGACCCAGGTACGTTACGTAAAAAATATCTCAGCCGTCACCTTGAGTATAAAAAAATATGACAATTTTCAGTTACTGTAAACTTACGCCGAGGAAGAGGGATGACACCCAACCACAAGGATTGTGGTATACATTTTGTTAGTAGTATTTCATGATTACTATATCAAAAGCTTTGCTTAATTAAAAGTAGATTCCCATTACTTTGTTTTTAAAATTTATTTTATTCATAATATAACTAACAGTAATGAATAGAGCTTGTTCTGTTGATCTTCCTCTTCGAAATTCAAAATGATACCCAGATACAAGGTTATTGCTTTCAAGTTAATGAATAAGCCTTTGGCAATAAGCATACTCCAACACTTCAACAAACTTAGGGATAATTGATATAGACCTGTAATTCCTCAAGGCGTTCTTGTCACCTGTATTTTTAAATACTGGGACAACCTTAGACACCTTTAGAGCATCAGCATACACAGCATCAGAGAGAGAGTGATTAACTAGGGAAAATAAAGGGGTCAGGATAAACTTTTGTTATTCTTGGAGAATTTAACCCGGTACGCCATCTATATCGGGTGAATTTTTTACTCCTACTTTTCCAAGATAGAAGCATAGCTCACTTTCATTGCAAGGATTGAAGCCTTGCTTGATCTTCTTTGGAACTTCATGATCTCCCTTGGAGTGGGTTGGGTGGTAGTAGAAATGAAATATTGAGTCCAACTTGGTACCTATTTGATTTTATCTTTTTAATATACATTTATGCATCCTTTCACTCTTGTAAATTATTCCTTTATGCCACTTCTTCTTTAAAACATATTGCAATTAAACTCACAACAGTGATTTTTGTAATTTTATTTAAATTATATCCATGAATTAATATTCAATTCAATATTGCCCAATCACTCCCTTGTATTTTAAATATATTCACACTTCTTCAATCACAAAAACATTATGCAACATGACATGATGCAATTATTAAGCACTGATATGCCAATCACATCTCATGTTATACTGACTGTTTCACCTGAAGTGTGAAATGAAAAAGAATCTCAGGAAGTCTTCAATTTTTTTGTTTTTGCTTTCATTGCCAGAAATAATTGTCCATTTGGATATCTAGAAAGAAATAACCAATGCATCTGTCAACACATGAGAAATTGAGGGATAGGCTGTAACAGGGGCAGCACAAGCATGAGAAAATACTCATTCAATATTTTTGTATATTAAAACTCAATATTATTATATATGTAAAATATTTATCCAATTAACCAGAGGTAAATGAGAAGTAGTCATACTTTAGTTGATAAGGTCTTTATTATTTCAAATTTGTATCTATTACATTGGGAGTGGCATATGGTCTGGATTTATCTGAAGTAATAAGAAACCCTTGGAGGCCATCTTCAACTTCAATCTTAAAACAAAGTATAAAATGTATAATATTCAAATTTACAAACAAATGATATTTGTAGATCATGAAATTTTTCTTAGCAACAAATATTTATTCTAATAACTGCTGTGTTGCTTTCATTCATGTCTAGTTATGTGCCCACCACATTCACATGGTCTCCTACCATCTATGAACGAAGTTAAACTTAAGTTCATCCTTTCAAATATTTGATTTTTCTCTTCTGTCTAATTTCATGGTGTAATTTGTGGGTGCTCAAACATGCAAATCCATGAAAATAAATGTAATTCATAGTCCAGTTCACCTATTTTGGGATTTCAAAATTTTCCCCTTTAAGCAGCAAAGAAATATGTCCCTAAAATAAAAGAAGTATTCTCTAACCAAAACATTATTTTGTGAATGTAATTGCAAGCTGTTTTACTCCATTCTTGTTATAATTTTGAATAGCTATTTTTATTATGGCACCATGCTTTTGATAAATTCTAACAAAAACTTCATATCATTCCATTTTGAGATCATCAAAGTAAAGAAATTCTCAATTTTAATGTTTCAAAGGTAAATTATGTACTTCTATTTACCAATTTCTTTAATACCACCTTAATCAGAGATACTATTTCCTGGCTCATTAGATGCACTATGATTTTTCATGTCAGAATTAATGAAAAATTCTTGGGTCAGCCTAAAAAATATTTCAATGTAAAAACCCTTTATAAGAGGAAATTAAAATTGTTGCATTACAAAATTAGCCCCCATATAAACGTTTATTAAACTTAGAATCCCAGGAAGTTATCACTGCGGCTAAAATCATATATGCAGTTATTATTATTGTGGAATTTTGTAACCTCTCTTTATATTTAAGAGCCAGGTTTTGTGGTACTGTTGTTGTGGTATGCATGCAGAGACCATTTCCCTTTGTGAATCCTTTGGATCATAATGCTTTCCTAGCAAAATTGACAGTAGGCTTACCTATTGCTAATTATATCTCCATTCATTAAAATCATATATGTTGAAACCTTAACCCTGTCCCTCCCATGAGTTATGATCCAGTTCTTAACCTGATCCTCATGCCTATGACAGTTAATGGTGCATGAATGTAATCTTTTCCACTCATACCTGAATACACTTAATTAATTTTCAGCTCCAATCATCTCATCTCCTCCAATCTCATACCACCTTCTCAGTTGGAGGTGGGCCAAAATACCTTTCAGCTGCCCGGTTACTGTGTCCTGAGAAGTAATTCACAACTTCAAATTTATAAGGGGTGCGGCAGTTAAATTTGGACAAATTTTAGTTTGAATTTCCTGCCATATCTTGGTTCAACTGGAGGTTGTGATTGGTGTTCTTGAAAGCTCTTGGCATCTAGTAAACAGTCATTACCTCAAAATGGCCAAGATGCTACGTACGAGTGCGAAGCACAATCAAAGAGCCACTATTATTACATGTGTTCGCGCTGGGCATTATATTTTGAAATAGTTCGATTCTTCTGGTACCCCAGATCAACTGTTTATGATAATGTGGCTAAGAACAATGCTTCCGAGAAGTCTGGGGAAGGTTTTGCTAACCCCGGTGAGGAAATCTCATTTGAGGAAACACGTGCTTGTCCGGATTTAAGCGCCGCACTCTGGACATAACACTGTATGGCAATCTTCTCTCTTTTGAACCCATGCAGTTATTCTATATGTAACATTTTAAACAACATTTAGTTTCTGTGTGTAAAAGCAGATATCATCACTTAATAGAAAGGCATAATTACACACACAAAGATATTACCAAGATTAGAGGATCAGAGAAATTGCTCATAAATAGCTTCAATCATATTTAATGGATAGGAAACAGATGGTATAGGCTATCATATTCATTAAATCAACATAAACTAGGAAGTCAGCACATTTATCCTGCACTACCTTAGTTTCAAAACCAAGAAATTACTTAATGAGTACACTGTTATACACTGTCATTTTTTCAGCCTAAGACAACTATTCCTGTTTTGGTACTCTCCATGTAAATGAACCCTATGATATTTGAAGGCCAGAATTTTTTTTTTCAGAAAACTTCAAGAAGTCTATAAAAGATATACTTGGATCTATGAACTTGTAGAAAGACAGACACAGTCAATTTAATTCTTATAAATGCTTGATCATGCTATATGAAAGTATGGCTGATGCCTATATATCTTGTTTTTTGGCTGCCCATGAAATAGAGTACCAATACAGGTATATACCTGTATATACCCCATATATGATTGATTGCAAACCCTTGGCTGACTGACAAACTTAAGCTTGATCATCTGCAATCTCACTGATGTTATGGATTCTATGCCAATTTTCATTCCTATCTCCTGTTCCTCCTATGCCACTTCAACCATTCCACCACATGTATACCAAAAAACACTGATAATAATGGACACCCTTCTCTTACCGAATGCTGCCCATCTAGACTCTATATCCCACACTCACATCTGACATGCACAGATTGCGGATAAGTCTCCTATCCCTCAAATTCATTCATATTTTTTGCGATATATTGATTAACTCTACCCAATTCATTCCATAGAATGTCTCATCCAAATCTAAAAAAGCGATTCTCCTAAATGAGTTCCTTGTCCTCAATATCAATGGTCTCTCTCTATTAGCAATAACTTAGGGTATGAGCAGTTTGGGTTCAGAAAGTGACTCCCCTTAGGTCATAAATTGTATATGTGATGCCATAGTAGCAATGAGGTCATTATATGTATATGCATACGTATTCATTATTTATTTATATCTGTAAATGTATTTACTGTTCATGTGTATAAGTACTCAATTGGAAAGACATTAAAGTAATACAGAAAATTTGTGAAAATCATGGACTTTTTGGGGTCAGGAGATGGCCCCGTCATCAACAGAAGAAGAATGATTTGAAAGTGTACTCTGTTCTATTGCAGATGGTGCATGAAGGTGGAAAGGAGAGAGGTGTGAGAGGAAAGGAGAGGGTGGGCTACAATGTAATTAGCAGGAGTGAGATTTAATTTTGATGTGAGGGAAGAGTAATTATCTAAGTAAGAATGTTTGGGAGGGGGGCAGAGACAATTTAGTTTAAAAAAATATTAAGTTTTGGCGAGTAGAATGACTGTGACAAACAGATTATGGATGATTCTGTATCTTTGTGCTTTTAACTAGACACAGCGGGAAATAGAATGTGGAGGATAGAAAATGGAAAGAAATATTAATTGAAAGATTGTGGTTGAGGGCATATTTTGGGAATGGAAACTGTGAAAGAGAGATTCTGTGGCTGTTCATGTAAATGGAAAAGGGAGTAGAGGATTCAATAACATAAAACGAGGGGCAATGGGCATTCTGCAGTATGTATACAACATTTTTTGAGGTGCAGATGTCATCTGATAAAATAGAAAGTAGACTGGGACTGTTTTGGCTGGTGAAAATGGGAAGGGAGCACAGATGAGAGCACATTTTACAGCATGGCTGGAGATATGGATTAGTATTTAGGAATTTTTGTGGAGAGTGATGGTGATGCAGAATATGCTAAAGGTTAGCAGGTAATTGGGAAGAAATAGCAGGGCATCAAGAAACAAGGCTTGGGAAGAGGTTTGGGTTATCCTATGGGTTGGGGTAAAGTTCTTTGAATGACTTGATAATTTATGCTTACCAGCATAGGTTCAATATTATATCAGTTTTCGATTTAGGATGTTGCATGCATGGGGAAGAGGAAGGAAGGATGCAGTGATCAAGAAGGGCATTGACATATATTGGACAAATATGTTTTCTATTCAATCATTTGAGATGTATATGGCACATTTATTACACTAGAGCTGTGTTGGTAGGAGCACTGATAATTGCACCTGGTAAGATCACCCATGCGGGAGAGGTTGACAGTTAGGAGCCAGGCAAAGGTAGTCCACGCAGCATCTGTTCCTCAGTGAAGCGGCTGCAAAGGTGTATGATCCCAGTTGGGCAGCCATTGAGTGATGGTGCCATGTTACTATTGAGGATGGCAACAGAAAACCACCTAAATTACTTATTTCTAGAATATCATTATGATCACTATATAGAAAATGAGTCCTGGCAACTGCGGTACTCAGCCCAATATACCACGTGTCATGCCCTGTAGTGGGGCAGCAAGACTTGTGCGATTGTCATCTCACGAAATCCTAAAAAGCAAAAGTGATGACAGCAGCAGCCTAAAAGACACAGAAAAGGATAGGATCAGTTAGAATAGGAACATGGAATGTTAGGACAATGATAAGGGAAGGAAAATTAGAGGATATAAATTGATAGATGAAAAGAAGAAATGTAAATCTTTTAGTCTGTGAGAGGTAAGATTAGTGGGAAAGAGGAAAGGAGAAGAAAGCCAGAAAGGGGTGGCAATAAGATTGGATAAAAAGGTAGGAAGAAGCATAGCTAACATAGAGTGAGCAACAGAGAACTTTTTACTAGTAGAAATAAAAGCAGAACTTGGTCATTGTTTCAGTACACACACCACCAAGCAATCATAGGAAAAAAAGTCAGTAGGGTATAAGATCAGTTTGGGTGCAAAATTGTGGGTTTTCCTGTAGGTAAACATTTGATAGTGTCGGGGGATTGGAATACAATGGTTGATGAAGGAAGAGATGGTATTGAGGCAGGGGATTACGGTTTAGGAACAAGAAATGAAAACGTTGAGAAAGCAATAGTTCTGAAGGAGACAAGGGTTAATCGTCACCAAGACCAGGTTGAGATATTAATATTAATCACAAAAGGCCTAGGTACAGATGAAAAAACTTCAATTATTCAGGATCAGATAGATTATACTATGGTTGGGTAGAGATTAAGGAACAGAGTGATTAATTCACAGTTTCCTGGAAGCAGATTCCAACTCAGACCATAATTTAGTGATAATGAAGTGTAGCAACTGACTGAAAAAGGTAAACTAGGTATGATAATTGTACAAGAAATTGAATTTGGAAGCATTAACAGGAATGGCAAAAAATGAGTTTTAGTAGACTTCAGAAAAAAATTATGTGCAAGGACAGAGACCTGTCTACTCAAGGAAAAGGGGGAACATATCAAAAAAGGGACATCCAGGCCTGCAGACAAAATGATAGGCACTTTAAAAAAAACAAAAGGGAAAGGACAAATAAACCATGGATTATGGACAAGGTGATTAGAAAAATACACGAGAGAAAGAAATGGAAGAATATAAACTTAAAAGTTTGGTAGAAGGAAGTATGAAGAAATAAATAATGATGCAAAACAAACAAAACAAAGGAAGCGTGGTGTAAGACTCAGGACAAAGATATGGAGAGTTTGCAGAGGAAGGTTGAAATTGGTGCATTACAGATACAAGAAGGTTAAAGCGCTATCGGAAGACAAGAAGGGAAAATCTGTATTAAAAATCGGAGATTAGTCAGGAAAAATATTAGTTGAACTAGATAAGATCCAGGAGGAGTAGATGATGGAAGGAAGTTATAGAAAAACTGTATGGTAAAAACATTAGGCCAGCAAAGTTGGACACTGAAAGAGTGTGGCATAGATGAGAATGAGCATAGGTCCAGTGTTACTTATAAAGAAAAGAATTTCAACAGTCTCTGTTACATCTGTGGATATTTCAGACAATACACATTCTCAGTGAGATGAGCATGAGTGCAGGTTTTCTTGAAGTTAACAGTAGGCATGCGTAGATGAAAATTCCACAAAGTTATTACTGAAGTACCATCTGTATCCTCCTTCAATGAGATTTTAAAATATTTTATTTAGGGTCACTCAGTGCACATGATTGTAGCTTCTAGGTGGACTTACCTTTGATATCCTGGCACCACAAGCTGATGTCCCTAACTCTACTGACCTACAATGATGTCTGATCGCAGCTGGCAGGATGGTATCATATTAATCACAATTCTTTAATAGTTTTGGGAGGGAAGAATTTTCTAACAAAAACCTCAGGCTGTAATACCACATTAAAGTATACTGTTCACCAACATATCTCAGACAGTAACTCGCATTGAGTGTGGAATGTGGCAGTATATTTCCCTCGGAGTGATGATGAAGGAAGGGAAAGATGTGATTTTTGGATCAAGGTATTGTTCTACAGATGCCAAAATATATTCCGCGGGGTAAGTGATGCGGGGGATAGTCAGTCCTTCACAATTGCTAGCCATGGATATTTGAGGAAATGGGTAAAAGTGTGGATCTTTGGATTGGGAGGCGAAATATTGTTGACATTAATGAGTGAGAAGCCTTCATTTGGTCTCTGTGAGTTTTAAGAGAGAGAATGTTAGTTTGGAGTACCGTGTGGCAAGGGTTCATAAAAGTATAAGTTGAGTATGGGACACCAGGAACCCATAACCCAGAGCAATTAACCCTCAGGCCCTCTCCTGTCTGAATCACCAATCTACAACCAGATAAGTCTTTTAGATAAACCTTTTACCAGTAGCCAGAATACATTTTGTCTGGGGTCGAAATCACAAGATTCTGCGATCCTTTCCAGTAATCTTTCCAGAGTTTAACCCTGCTGGTAATAAGTTTCATCATACGTGAGAGGCTAGAGTGGCTATGAAAACATTCCTTGCCTTGCTCCTCCAGTCCCTCTCTACAGGAATTGCCATCCTCTCCCCACAGTCCCTATCATTAAGGTGCATCATTCAACTCACACGGAACCTCTGACCTGTCTTCCTCATTCTCTTCAAACTAATGTTGTGATTCATGAGCACTTAAATGTGATCCATGTGCTCTTGTATTTCCCAAATTATATTTTTTAAAAGAATTTTTATAAAAGTTACTGCCCAATCCTGCCATGAGAGCATTCTTGGGTATTGGCCATGAGGTCACCAGTTTAATCTCAAACCATGACTAATTTTTTCAGCTTAATATATTAATTTTTTTACCGCTACCATCAGTTTTGGCATTGTTTAAATTTTTTCATCTGTCATACAACAAGTTTTGGCTTCATCTTGGTTTTTACTAAATTTTTGTTGGATTTTAAAATGAATTTCTTGTGTGGCAAAAAATAACTACATTTTATTTTCATCCTAGCACTTGCTTAGCAATTACAGTTTAAAAAAAATTGAATGGAAAATTAAAGCGAAAAATTACCTATTAAACATTTCAAGAAATTTGCAAAACTCTACTCCCTACAGCTCCATATTTGCTTTTTAGCCAATTCAATCACTTATTTTACATTGCCAAAATTCCCTTGGCTTCAAAAATCATGTAGCAAACCATTACTTTTAGTCAATAGCCTATGCAGATACCTGGTTGTGAGACAAAGCATAGGCTTTTTCACACCAATCTACTTTGTGATATTGTGACCATAGTACACTTACATTTTGAAGACTCAAAAGGAAATATTCCACTATTTGGTAAATGTGGCTGACCAATGAACATCAATTACCATCTGAAACATGGGAAAAATAGAAGTAAAACTGCCAGCAATAAAAATAAGGTTTCACAGCAAAAACAAAACAATAATGCTGAAAAAATATATTTAAGATTTAGCATTAATTCTGTGCCCTGAGAAATGATAGCCAAGAACATTGAAATGTCAAATGTCTATTTCTTATCAACAGGATAATATAAATTATCAGAAATCTGCAGTTTTTTGCTATATTCAAACGCTAAGATATCGTTAACTATAAGGCCCCTATTCTGAAAAGAATATGATCAGGAAACTAAGCTAAGAAATTTTGTGATCAGGTAGTTATAGGAAAATTAAACACAACACGCATCGAATTTCAAGGAAATTGACTTTATGTCAATCTGTTCCTCTCGTAGTAAGAACTATTGTTGCGCTAGGGCCTTTAAAAACCTTAATAATCCCAGTTCACCGTCACCTGACCTCTCTCTTTCCCTCCTAAGCTCCATCTTCCATTAACCTTCAAGTTTTCCTTCGCTCTCCACACTCGAAGCTGAGCCGAGCCGGTGGCCTTGCCTTTTCCTAAAGCAAACCAGCACTGGATTTCAAATTTTCCCCATTTATCACGTGGGAGAGGAAATTTCGAGGAGAATTTTCCGTCGCCTGCCCCAAATCCGATGAACGCGGCAAAAGGTTTTGATGAGCGCCGTACCCGTCTAGTCAAATACCCTCTTCCCAATAGTCTCGACGATCTCCTTTCGTATATATTCATGAAATGCATTTCGCCAAGGACACGGAATTTTTTCGAATTAATCCCAGAGCTTCTGAAATGCTGGAGACAAAAAAAAACAAAATTACTCACCCGTGGCCCCACGAAATAAGGTGTTAAAACTAGGCCGCGAATAGCCATGCTCAATAAAACACCTTCTGAAAGTATCATGTGGTACAGAATACAACGACGGTAGTGTGTATGAGCTGTCACTCGGCGATATAAAAATTTTATAGCATATGGGGGGTCCATTTTGATAATTGAAACTCTGAATTATTCGCATTCAATCTGGTTTCTCCTCGCGTATCAAATTAGGAGTGTCATTTTCATCATTGACATGATGAAGCTCTCATAAAAATTTTACCTTCAGCCTTCTAAATTGACTTAATTTAAAATTGCAGAAATTCCATTTCCTGCGTCGAATTCAAGCCAATATTATATGCAAAAGTTGTCCCAATCACTTAAGTTGGACAATCAGTGGCTAAATTTGAAAACACTGCCATGGAATTCTTGCACAAGCACCACTGAATATGACGATGAGAATAGTTTGATCAATCGTCTTTTTCAGTGTGAAATAAAACCAAAAATTTTAATTTACTGTGTGCAAAATGATGAGCACGAAGCAAGCTTGTCGACCTTTTTTTTCTTCTTTCGGGGAAATCAACTTATAAATATGTCGTGGATGTCATTTCTGGAATACATGCCCTGCATTTTGATACGCATTCCATTTATGACATTCGTACATACCAACTCATGTACTCCACGACGTGAAAATTGGCTGTCGCGTAAAATTGACGCTCTTTATATGGATAATGAAAAACCTTTTTTGTCTTATTTAGGCGTCCACAATTATGTGCCAAGTTTTATTGACAAAAGTTTAAGTTAACTTGCTTTAATTGAATCCTCCTATGTATTGTCACAATGACGAAGACAAATTTTGATTCACATCTATGTACTTGCTATTAAAGTAATTATTTTGTAGAAAACTTTATCCGCGGGAGGTGTGTCCACCACAAGCAAATCTAATAGCAGATTGAAGACATCGACAGTGACCCCAACTCTTTCAATAATGATCTTCTAAGGTAAGGCGAGTGATTATTTATCCTCCGCTACATCGCTACTCAAGTTTATCTTTTAATTTTCAAGGAGTATTGATTATATTTCAAATTTGCATATGCTATCTTGGAGAAATGACATAGCGTAACGAGTATTAATATTACTTCACATTACGTCATTGCTATTTTGGGTTATAATTATTTAACACCGAAGTTTTCATTTCCTTCCGTGGGCTCCTCATAAACAACAGTCAAAGAGATAGCAATTGAAGTAGGAGTTCAGTACGAACTCTGGTTTCAGCAGAGCAACGAGGGAACTGGTGAATGTATCTCATTATTTTGTATTTTATCTCAGTCCATTGAAATACACTACACGTGAAAGCATTCCTCCAGCACTAGATATTTTTTCGAATATTGGATGAAAAAATACGAGATTCACCGCCACGTAAACGCTTGGCCACGGATCTAATTTGCCTTTAGGGAAATCAAATTCCCATTGATTAAGTTACGGAAATCACATTTGTTTAAACGCTGTATTCTATTCATAAAATATTTGGATCAATTCACCGGATCTCAATCGATTTCTCCAATTTCTTAATCATTCCCCGTTGAGTCCAAAATACTTTAACCACATTAAAAATTTGACTTCTCTGTTCCTACGCTCTTAAGTATTTCCACTCCTTTCATTTTACTTCAGATTGAATAACAATCCCTATTACGAACAAGGTTTATTTCGGGGGACACACTCTCATTTACTTTCTCTCGTGAGTTTTCCTCGTTACTTGTCTTTCGCAAATATCTATATGGTTCTACTGGTCTGCGAACATATGTCGATCATGCAAATTTAGAGAAGTAATGGTCATGGGTTATCAATTTTTCTTTCGGCATGCAGGAAGGCATTATACTGTCTCTCTGCAGCTCGTACCCTCAATGACGATATTTTCAAGGGATATCAAATTTCCCATATCACAGCGAATGACGTGCTCGTTAATTCCATAAAAATATCAGTTTACGTATTACTGTCTTTGGGACTACCGAAGCCTCTTTTGAAATCTAAAAGCGGTCTCTTTTGAGCATCCCATTCTTTATTTTCGAATGTAATAAATGAGGAGGCCTAACTTTTTTCTATTATCTGCTTCTACTAAATTGGTATCGAATTTTCCACTATATAAATCCATAGTTGACACAAGAACACGGTTATCAGTAATGTTAGCTACCAAAATTTTCCGTTATGTCAAGACCTTCCCCAAGGGGAACTTAATGGTTCGACTTTCTAATCTTTGGGCCGGGAACTGTCTCAGAATCGAAGAATAAGATATAAAAGGTGTTAAGTTATCACAATCATTATAAGTGCCTTCAGAATTCTAAAGATCATCTTCCGTAACCGCGACCGTTTTCACGATTTGGTCTAGATATATTTTCAATGATGAACTAAAAAGTAAAGCATTTTGAAATTTCCACGTGCACCCTAATTATTTTACTATATGTTTTAAGATAAATCAATTTAAATGATTTCAGATGTGATTGTTGGTTGGTTATTCCTACGCGTAGGAATTGTTAATGAAGAGATTTAATTTACCGCCTTAGGGAGGTGGAGGTGCACTGCGCAGTTAGTTCATTCGGGAGCCCGTAAGGCTGCGGGCTCTAGCAACAGAATGTGCAACTAAATGACCAGTTGCGGTAGGTTCAAAACTCCGCGGAGGGGAACAAAAGTAAAACTCTCGCCACGAGAGAAACCTTATTATTCTTCCGTTTAGTATTTCGGGTGCTATATTTGCACACGGTAGTGTGCGTGGAAATAAAAAGTAAGACTGCTCGTCCAACACCAAATATATTTGCGAAAATAGTTGATCTCTAAGGGAAATGAAAACTCATTACATCTGTGCGTGTGCGAGTCACAAACTCACTGGCAAAATGTTTCCAGTTTTTCAGGACTGCCACAAATTACATTAGTCATATGACTACTAACATAGCATTTACGCAAACTTAAATATTAAGTTTTCAACATGACTTGCTGTAAGGTGTCACGATGACATGACTGACATGACATGATCAACAGGACTACAAGGTGTCACTATAAACTTCTTAACGAGAAATTTTTACATGCAATAGGGGTATTTTCGTAACATCTTCATTGCGAATACATGATTATGAAGGCAGAGAACCACAACATAGCATATTTCGACGAGGCACAACTTAAGGCGCGAGAGGCCTTTAGGCAACAAGGAGAAGGTTCGACGAATGAAAGCGGAGCTCACCACCATCGAAAATCAGCTAACTCCGCTGCTGGGAACTGAAGTGGGCAAGGACGCAGGTAAGCAGATACGGCAAGAGCGTGGAGGTAATGTAGGCCACACGGAGCGGTTTCAACAATGGGATGCCAACAATGGATGTGTAGTCATTTAAGATCACGTAAGAGTATCTCATATCACTCGCCCGTAACAATTATTTCAGTGAAAGTGAAATACTGCTACTAGATTTCCACGCTGCACTAGGCTTATCGCTGCTACGCAGCAAAGGGCCTAAATACCAAGGAGTTTGCCATGCAAGGTGGGGAAGTGGTCGGTCGTTGCACAGTTAAGTGAAAGGATAGAGTAGCCTCTTTCCAACGATTTAAATTGGTATCATTGTAACGCCAAGTATGTGATCATTGAATGATACTACAATATGCATTGCAACGTTATTAGTCCTGTCACAAGCTTCGGCAATGAATTAATTGGCTCAGAGGGGGGAGGGTGTGGCGATTTTCGGAATTCCATTAATTAATACGTGTTCCACATTTTGTTTTACATTGAAATTCAACGGACCTTCCCTATAGTTTCGCGGAATTCCGACAATACCCGTAGAAGATTACGCACTGAACAGCAATTGAACAAGAAACTTCTCCAATAACAATAACTTGTTGAGAACGTTCCTCAAAAAACCTGTAACGTACATTTTTGTTTCGTTAACAGACTGAACGGAAATTTGAGATTGCGTGAAGGTTTATGGTGAAAGCATTAAACCTTATTGATAGAAATGAGCTCTTACGGCTAGTAATATATAATAAATGTGAAACTCCAACTCCAAGAACTGTTTACGGCTATTGGAGTTTCACATTTATTATATATTATGCATTATACCTTCCTTTGTACACGCTCATGCTATTGCATTACAATTTCAATTAGTTACCGTTTATAATGATTAATTACACCAATAAAGTCGTTCAATACTAAAGTGCAACTAGTTGAGCGAACAAAATACTACAGCCGGAATTTTAGAGTAAAATAGATCGGAAAAACTAATTATCTGGTTTTTGCACATTGCGGAAGTTAACGATGGCGTTTTATACAACGCTAATATCCCGCATGAACGGCTGGGATTACATTCCACAAATGGGGAAGGCGATGAAATACAACTCTAGAGAAACTATTGCAGAAACCACTCGCCCTTAAATCCGCTTACGAAAGCTTACCTGTCATTCCCATTATTACGACATTAGCTTTTAATAATTTAGGCAGAGATATCCGCAGGACAAAATTAACTTTCAAAGTCCACCACCCAATGTAAACAGAAAGACAATATTTGAAACTTAGATATTTTAACAACAAACTGATCAAACCATAATTCATAATTTAATAACACTACATAACTGAAAGATACGATTCTTTACCTTTCTTCAAAGAAGTTTTGTTTTGGGCCATTTCAACGAAAGTGACGAAACACTATCGGACGCACCACGGACATTACTGTAAAGGGAGTTCTCCAATTTAAGAGCACATACTGCCAAGAAAAGATTACCAAAAAGGTACTCTGGAAGACCCATACCTTACATCGTGTGCCAGCACGCTTGTGTTTAATACCTCGAGCGGCTACAATACTTACCTTCCAGAATATTCCAGATATTACAGCCAGATGCGTCCGTCCCGGTTCCGCCGCAATCCAATGGATGGCAGCACCCAGCCATACAAACCAGCGGGCGGCGCCTTTCAATCGATCCAAACGTTTCACGACCGTAAACATTAGCACGTTTTGCCTAAGCAACCTAATTTAGATTGCAATTCTAAATTACTTCACTTTTGGTGTAGTCACGGCACGGAAGTTACGTGACCCCAGCGAGGCTCCTAGGGCCAGGGTGAACTGAACCCGATCCCATGGGTTGTCTAAACCCTCACATTCTTTGAATAACTGTACATAAACAACACTCGCGTAATATTTTTTCAATTAAGTGTTACACATCTATCCACTGAAATTGTGTCTCCATGGTTTTCTCCTCTAATGGGTCATCTAAATCCACAAACTTGGGATATTATTTTGGTAATAAGGTTCTTTCTGCAAATGAACGTAGATAAACATGTGTCATCAATGTCAGTGCATTGAACGTGTCACCCAAGGGACTGACTGACAATTCATACACATTCCACGGATAACTTGCATCCTACTTCTCCAAGATGTACTGAAGTCAGTGGTACGATGGTTGAATGACACTCGTCCCGAGATAAATCTAAACCTATTTTGAATTATTGCTCACTTGTTACATATCCTTTGAATACTTAGCACATTGCTTTATCATTTTCACCATTATTTCCACACGTTCTCACTTCAATCCATTTCCGCACGCCGAATACAACTTCAAATACAAGATCCCTTGAGCGTGAGCTCAGCTCGAATAAGGTCGTTTGAAGGACGTCAAAGAGGACACCCGATGTAGAGCATAAATAAACAAGGCACCACGTAATGTTTTACGTACATCTTTATTCTCACAATTTTAAAGAAATTTCTCCACAATGGTTATCCATGAGAACACCATAAGGGTAGGGGGGAATAAAAACAATATTACGGTTCCCCATAAGCGAGGATCATTCAAAATAGTATCTTTTACATATATGATAGATAGTTCTCCACTCCCTCATACACTTGCGATCATCACGGGTCTTGCGTACGTCCGGAGTTATGCTAGAAGGTGACGCTCGATTCGTTACTGCTTTTATGGATATCCGAGGACCCAAAAATATTACAGAGTCTGCGGAAGTGGTTGTACAAGGGAAACATATGGGATGTAGCTTTAACGCGGAGCGATCGAAATGCTTCCCCTCCATTCACCAAACATCTCCCCGCGGAAAAAAATTAAACTTTTTTTCCCCCTCAAGGTAAAACCCCGTACTCGCCCACGCTGCACGAAATTAAGGTGGATAACGCAAACCTTTTGGAACAGTATACAAACTTTTTTTTAAAAAATCTTACTTTAAATATCTTGAATATTATTTTAAAAATATATAACAGAGCTCAACTTTAAATAGGACGTTTCTTCCGCGGTCAACTTTACAAAAGAGAGACCATTCACAAAATACAAGATCAGCTTCTATTCGTTACGCAATTTGCATCTGCAAAATTTTGGACGCCTTAAACCCCCCACTGTTTCAACACAGTGCCTACAAAAGCACCTCATTGGAACAACAAGCGCATTACTTATTTCAACCAAGACCAAACTTCGCAATGCTCTCGTTGATAATATGATATTGAAACTTCTTTATTGTGTCCTTCAAATGAGGAAACAACATGTACGCACTTAACCCACAAGAAACTTTGGTTTCCCATTGCATAGTTCTGCATTTCAGCCAAGAGCGCCCTGTAATTTTTTGCAACATTTAGACATTTTTTCCACGATTCCGCAAGCCAAGGGGAAGGGGGAACCACATAGACTTTAATCTTAATTAGATTATGCTAGCATAAATATGCGTAGGACATTATGTTTATTTATGGATATATATATATATATATATATATATATATATATATATATATACATACATATACATATACATATATATATACATACATATATATACACACATATACCCATGAAGCATTATTACACCGTTATATTTTCCATGCCCTCTACCCAACGATTGTGAGTTCTAAAATAGGGTAAAAATTGTACGTTGGAAAGATAAAGTGATAAGGTCAGTCAAAATACTTTATCCTCCACAAAAAGTATTCAAATGGTGCATTGAAATTACATTATAAACACAAAGAATAACATACATAAGAACTAAATACTCTCTCCAATAAGAAGGTACTCATTTTGCCTTAATCAGACAATCCTATAGCATACTACATAATAATTAAAATTAACACAACACATTTCAGATGTAATAAATTTAAAATCTGCTTAACATTAAGAATGCCAGCACACACTAGTGAGACACATTAAGCAACAAAAATTAAAGACTCCCAACATGGAATAGTAATATGTGGGTATTATATTCAAGATCTTACGACAATAGCTTTTTTTAAAAATTTTACACTTTAAATGCACATTAATCAAAAATAGAGAGGTTGGTTCAATATCAGTGTAAACCATGGCCATCCATCCCACCCTCTCGAGACATACATTTTTCTTTCAGTAATATAGAAACAATTCATAATTGGAAGAGCGATCAAATATCTGTATGACATTAAGTATTAATTATCTTGCGTCAACTACATTATTTTGGGGGGGTGGGGTGGAGAAACATCCAGCGAGGGTTTTGTTCATTCGATGTCGCTCCTACGGCAAGAACTAAGGAAATTTTTATAAACAGATTTATACCTCAGAAAAAAAATACACTTTCGGACGATATCCCATCTCTCCGCGGGTTGTAAGGGAGGCTGGACTAACTTCTACCACCAGCAAATAGCCGCAGCACGTAGCTCGCGAACTACAGGCAACGTGCTGTGCGGCATATGACCTCTTTTATAAGCCGTTTAAACCATTACGTACATACCCACCCCTTGTCTCAAAATATCTTTGTTAGAGAGTCAATAACCACTTCACTCTCTAGGTCTCTTCACTTTCCCTCTTCTCTTTGTATTAAGGTCAGCAAGGCATTGCGAGGCAATACCGTTACGTTTCAAGGCGTCCCAGGAAGAAGATTCGACAACTCTTTGCGTATCCCACCCCCGGAAACACGGCAAATAATTGAAAATTGTTGGAGGAGACAGTGCTTAATAAGCGTTTGTTCTAAGCCAAAAATATGAACCTTGATAGTTAGTATACGACAACACTAATTACCATATTTTTTTACTTCAATGCCACGAATACTTGACAGACACTACAGAACTTGAAAATACGTCAAACTGTACATTGGCTGCAAATATCTATTCTGAAAATCACGTTTATGCAATGGAAACTTAAAGACGGCTACCTAGAAAACCTAATTGATTGATTGACAGTAAAATGTTCACCGAAAGACAGTCTTTATTAAAAGATCAGGCCAATGCTATAATTGTATATAAAACCTGTACATTTTAGCCTTATGGCCTGGCTTGTTTAAATATTGGGAATAACACAAAACACCAAGATCCGCACCACTTCCTTTAGTGTTTAGCAGCGCGGATCTCGATGAAATATTACAGCTCATGATATGACTGTTAATTCGCCATTACAATTCTGTCGGCTAACCTTGCCCCCGTCCCATAAAGGTCAAGCATACGCTACGTTACACCAAACCTAAACCTCGTTGAAGAGAGCCATACTGTGGCCCGATTATCCAATGTAAAATGCTCAAAAAAATCTCAACTCCTTCCCGACCGTCACAGCCACAACACAAATTACACGAACTTCAAAAAAATTACGGAATGATTTTTTTCTCACTTGTTTCAGGTGAAACAGCGATAATTTTACATGACGGGGAATCGTGAACTTTCAAATCCCTCGTCCTACTGATAATACATCCCAGGTACCGATGTATCCAAGCACAAAGAAAATGCTAAGGCCCATTCCCAGATGATTGGTCGAATCCAAAAGTCTTTCCCACATAAAACCATGAGCCGCAATCACCATTCAATAATGCGACCTCACAGCTAATGTCGTGTGTCCCATTCGGCATTCCTCTGGCCCACACCTGAAGCCCTGAAGTACCCCTTTGATAAACATTAAACAAGTGTGCTTTCTCAACACAGGGCAACGTGGGCAGGGTCGTAACCCCAACATTAGAATTTGAAGAAAACAATTCTTAGGCCCAATAAGTCGAATAAATTCACCCCGCCATTTTAGGTATGCCTCCACTGTTGGAACATATTCTGAAGTTGCTTACCCCACAGTTCCTCAGTCTGGTTATACTTTTTCCCCAATCTCACGGATTGCGAACCTTATTTTTGGATTTGACACAGCCGCTACACAGATGCACACACACGCGCGCGGGCGCACGCTCACACACATGCATACAGACACTCACAGACACACTCGCGCTGACACACTCCCCATAAGGCCAATCAACACTCAGCGCTTCCCCCTCTTCCTCCGCCGAGTCTTCCTCCTTTGCCGAGTTTTCCTCGCCTCGGGGATACACACCACGGTCGACAATGCTTCCCTCTCACCATCCTTATCCACACCGCCATCTCCTCCTTCACCCTCCTCCGCCTCCACCACTACCACCACCTCTTCTCCGTCTTCATCCTCGGCCACCGACGATGCCTTCTTCCACGGCGGGGACGCTCGGTTCGCGGGGCGTGGGGCACGTCCCGCCGCTGCTGGGTCGGAGAAGGTGACGCGGAAGATGATGCGGGGTTGCGGGGGTAGCAGCGTCGTGGCGGTCAGGGCCAGGTTGGGTGACAATCACGTGCACGGCAGCCACGAGCACGCGGCGCAAGAATAGCAGGCCGGCGCGGCGATCACGGGGGCGTAGTAGTAGCCCCCGGCGTACAGCAGAGGGGGGTGCGGCGGAGCCTGGGGTGGTGGCGAGGCAGCCGGCGATGAAGACGCTGTCGACGACGAGGAGGCGGAAGAGCCCGTCGAGGCGTGGGAAGGGCACGGCGACGCAGGGGCCGAGAACACGTGGGGAGGGATGCCCCCCACGCCCGTCACCTCGTACTGCTGAATCAGTCGCTGCTGCTCCTGACACAAGACCAGGTAGGCCAACTCCTGGATGAGCTGGAGGGTTTGCCGCCGCTCATGTCCCATTAAGCAAACGGTCGACTCCTCCACCACGCTGTGCAGAAGGGTCAAGTAGCGGTGGCGGAGGGCCTCCTCCTCTGGTCCGGCGAAGTGGTTCCATAAGTAGTTCTCCAACTTTCCTCTTTGCTGTCCTATGTCCGGGAAGTCGATGAAGAAACGCGAGCACATGTAGCGTTCCAAGGTCTTGATGTGGCTGGGATTTGCAGGCCTGTATCGCCTTGCAAGCAGGTGGCAATACTTGAGGAGACCGCCGCCGCGAATCTCCTCGGGGTGTCTGGTTGCAATCAGTCGCTTGCGGAGGTGTGTCAAGGCTTCGCCGAAGTCTCCATAAACAGACTCGCCAACGACGGTCGGGTAGAAGTTCTCTCCAATGGACAGCTCCCCGCTGCAATCGTAGAATAGAAGAAGGGGCTCAAGGAGGATCTGGAAGGAGTCCACCGAGAATTCAAACTGACGGCGCATGGTGTCGACAAACTTCAGCTCCACGTTCCTCCCTCGGGCCGAACTGCCCAAAGAAATCAAGGACCACCTGTCGCCCTCCGAGACCTTCACCATCTTGCTCACATACGCCTCTCGGAGACAAGCGTGGGAGATACGCCGACGACTCACGCCGGCGGGCAAGAGATCCAGCAGGGAAGCCAGCACTGCAGATTTGACGCGCTCGAACTGTCTAGTTGAACCCAGCTCGACGGCGAAAATGAGATCAAGATCGTTGTACGGTTGTGGCTGGCCCGTAGCTAGCACGTGACTGGCCGCACCCCCATTCAGACGTATGTCTCTTACTCGAACGTGACCGGCAGCCCCAGTGCCCGGAGCTCCCGTCTCCTGCACCGGTTCCTCCAGCTTGGTGCGGACCACGTTCACCAGGTCTCGGAGCCGCACCTCCAAGGTGGGGAAGTTTCCACGGCCGTGGATGCACACCACCTCGTTCATCACCTCGTGCAGGCGGCGAACCTGCTCAAAGGTGAGCACTGCGTGCCGGAGGTCCTGTGCTGTCTCGGCGGCAGGCGCAGCAGCGGCAGCTGTGGTCACGGTGACCGCGGCGGCCGAAACGGTGACGGCGGCCGACACAGTGACGGCAGCGGCCGACACGGTGACGGCGGCGGCAGACACGGCGGCGGCGGCGGACACGGTGGCCGAGGCGGCGGGTAGAGCGGGGGAGGCTGCCCCGGACGCTCTAGCCGGTGAAGACGGCGACTCTGACCGCTTGTCCTCGCTCATTTCGGCTGCTCTTTCTGGTTTCTGCAGGGCGAGATGAGAGACGGGTCCCGTTTAGAAGACTAAGAGGCAGAGAGCGAGAGACGGAAATGGACCGCCAATTAAATGCAGTCCGCCCTCTCGAAGAAGATTTTATACCGAAAAATCTTCCAGCGGACAACACTTCAGGAGAGAGGCCCGCGCAGCCGACTAACACAGACCACTAAGGAGACCACGCACGACTGCCTGCCTCGGAAGCCGACGCAACAGTGACGATCGGTCGCGCTGTGGAAGGGCATAGCAGAACCCCCCTCCGCAAGCCGCACCTCACTCCCTTCACACCCCTTTCCCCTCCGCGATCGCCCCCTCCGCGCTGCTCGCCTTTCGCCCCTCCGAGAGAGACAGGGAGGGAGGGAGAGGAAGGGAGTGAGAGAGACAAGGAGAGAGAGAAGGCAGGCAGGCGCTCCAAGCAAGCAAGCAGCCGCCCCGACTGCAGAGAAAGGCAGCGAGAGACGCGACAGACAAGCAGACAGACGACGGAACACTACCGAGGTGCGCACTCTCTCAGGGAGTGCAGAGGCTACCTCGACGTCGACCCTCTCGCATCACACACGTTGCCCACCCCCCCTAGCGACCCCTTTTCCCTCTCCTCCTCCCCCTATGCCACCGACTGGCGAGCGGGAGAGTTTGGAAAAAAATGGCGAAAGGAGCCAGAAGAAGACGTGTGCGTGCATGCGTGGGTGTTTCGGGTGCGGGTGAAGAGGGGGGGGTCACAGGCGCCCCCCTCCCGCTCCCAATGGGAAAAGAGCGGGAGAGAGCAAGAGCCAATAGGAGTTTGCCGACGTCGGCACCCGCAACGACGCCACACGGCGAAGCGATAAGTCCGCTATGACGTAAAACGGCAGCATCAATGCGTGGGTGGAGCGCTGGGGGGGGGCGGAGAGTGGTTTGGTGGGGGGGGGAGGGAAGAGGAGCCGTGAATGAGGATTTTAAAAACGGGGGAAGGAGAGCGGGGGTGTCGCGGGAAGGGGAGAGCGCAAGGAGCCGGGGGGGGGGGAAATAGAGGCTATCGCCCCATTACGTTCTCTAAGGCGTCATCAATACACGCACGCCCGACGCGGGGGCTGCCATCAAATTCAGAAAGCCAGGGCCGAACGTATTCCTCGGACGGAACCCCTAACCAGTTGTTGCGCCGCAAATATTTTCTTCCGGAGATATATTCATACAATTACCGTTTATCGCATCCACGAAAAAAGTCGAACTTCACTGTTACGACGAGAAAAATTGAAATAAATCTCGAAAAAAAACATGAGCCTTTGTTTTGCCTTATGTTTTTTTACGATCTCTGCGTGATAGGAAATTTCAAGCAAACAGCAAGCTCCAACGAATTTCCCTTTTTCCTCTGTCGACTTAGGCATCGTATTTGGATGGCGGGCTTTTCAGCTCATGATGAGGACAGTCTTTATCCAACATTTCAAACGATCAAACGACAAAATTAAAAAATTCTTCCATACCCTAAGTTTCACAGCTCGGAGAACTACTAAATGACTCCTGGGTTCTCGAGACTGCTTAGTATACCAACGCACCTCGCACGCTTGCTATGGGTTCTCTACCCCCGTCGATACCCAAACTGCGACGTTCTGTTACCCCATTTGTTATTAGCGACGCTACGTTAGGAATGAAAGGGCTGACTCAACTCATTCCAAATGGAAAGCCAAGGAAATTAACGCCAATCAAGAGCATCCTTCATATGGCCCATCATCATAGATCAACGTGGATCGTAAATTCATATTCTCATAGTGGGTGCACTCTGTGACCCCGTGCCCTACGATATCCATCGAAACAATTGCCGCTGTATTTCTCAAGAAATTGTTATGAGATTGCAAGGTACACTCACTATTCTCGCAATCACTGCTGACTTGAACATTTTCCTTCAGTCGTGACAATTGCTTTGCCTCAAGAGCAGCCAGGAACGCATCAACATTTGTGATTTGATTAAAAAACGAGAAAAACATTTCCCAAGAGTACCAAATGATTATTTCATTACTGGAATCCAAGGATCTCGTTGCAAGTCGAGGGAGGATGCGAAATTGGCACGAAGGCTGCAGTTTCCCGCAACGGAGAGAAATCCAATCAGTCGTCCCGCAGTTAAATTGACGGCGAAAATACTTCATAATCAAAACAACACGCACAACTTTTGTGCCCCCAAGAAAAAAAATTACGACGCTATCGCATCTGCTTCCCAAAAATTCCTTCCAACGCCACTACAGCCAAGATTCCCTTCCCCCCTCTCCCCCGGGCAAGTAGCGGCGACAGCGAAAGAACCGGGGGGGCGGGGGTGGTTTGGGAGAAATTATAAAATAGGGTGCCTGGAGTCGGGGAGCGAAAATGGCGATAAATTATGGAGACGAAGAGAGGAGAGGTGAATGAAACTGCGGTGCCCTAAACGAGGTGAAAAAGTTAATAAAAACAAGGGAGTTGGACCGCGAAGAAAAATACGCAGAGGGGGAGAGATTAGAAGAGATAGGGAATAATAATGGGGAAAAAATGTCAACGACGGAACAGGAGGGAGGGTGGGGAGGAATAGTGGTGTTTGCGGAGAGTTGGGGGAGGGGGCAGCAGATATGCAACAGATAGATACCCACGGCGGTGAATGGCGAGCAAGGGGCGGCGAATGAGCGTAGTGCATACCGGGGCGAGAAGGGAAGGGGGGCGCTCGGAAGGGAAGGGGTGGGGAAGAGGGAGTCCCGACGCCCACGCACGAGCCAGCCGGGAGGAGGGCTTTGGGAAACTCTCTCATCGATTCACCCGCCCACGCCGAGGTACCCCTTGCCCGCCTCCCCCGCCACCGACGCCCACGACATGGCCCGCATACGTCATCCCCTCTGGTCAACAAAACTCTCCCCGCGACCTCATACAACCCCAGTTGGAGAGAACCGCGGAAATTAGCGGAGAAGTTGAGGGGGAGGGAGTTGGGGCAGGGCAGCAGGGGGCGCACACCCTGGCCCACCGGTGTGAGATGAAGGGAGAGGGTCAATGAAAGAGTCAACTTCGTAATTTTTTCGCAAAACGTTGAGTACACTACAACCGGTTTCGCCGCATAGGTGACATCATCAAGTAATGTCACTTATGCGTCGTAACCGGTAGTAGTGTAATCAAGTTTTTGCGGAAAAAATATAGTTTACCCATTTAGTGATCATGAATTTTCACAAGGAAGAGCCTGAAAACATCGAAAGGAGGAGGAGAGGGGTTGGTGACGGAGGTGCGCGTCAGAGGGGAGGGATGGAAGGGGGCGGGGGTTGCAAGTCAATGGACGCCATTTCGGGATAGAAGGTCGGCAAGACTTCGTCTCGCGAGAGGGAACGGCATCTCTCTTCCCGCGTAGCATCCGACCCCCTTTGCAATCGGGAATCCCCCTCGGGGCAATCTGCAGGCGACGTCAACATACACACACCCAACTACTCGCGCACTTGCTCCCGGGATGACGTTCAGCGAGGGGGGAAGGGGTGGGAGGGCGGCGAAATACGATTAGGACACTTTCGCCGGTGAAGAATCGAGACTTCCGCCATCTCAGCCAAAGTTCGGCGCGCTCGTCGTCACACATAATAGAGGAGAACATCCGCGACTTCCACGAAGGGGGGGGGGATACAAGCGGGGATGGAGGGAGGGAAGGCAACGTTATTGGATTAGGAGCGCTCTTCTCTTTCCTTAATTCACGGATCGATTCTCTTCTCCTTGTCTGAAACGCCCTAGGTAACAACGTGCGTGATGACTGATTGCGCAAACAATCGACTGACAAGATCATATACGTGAACCAATCGATAATTGATTGGTCATTTGCAATAAACATCACTAACAAAATTTTCAAATCAAACTTGTTTTCATATTGCTATAAAGTTATACTGAGATTGTAATATTTGGACACAGCACATTGTGTAACGAAAAATTTTCCGATACCAAAAAGCCCCAGTTACCCACTTTGAGATTCTACAGAAAGGCAAGAATAATTTATTACAAGACGTAATATTTACGGAAGATTAAATGCACCAGCTACCTGCATTAAATGCACCTCAAACTCCATAATAATTAAATTAATCAGAAAACTAACTAAAACGACTTTATATTAATCGCCGAAAGATTTTACAAACATAAATGCCCGCCCGTGAGAGTGATCTCCAAACCAACGATAAGATATTTTAGAGCTCCCAGAATTAGACCAACTTCGTTCAAATAAAATTTCTAATAAAATCCTTCTATACTACGTGCGATCAATGAAGACGATATGTCCAGTTTCATAGCGTCCGGTTCCATTTTCGCCGACTGCACTGCCTAATCCCAGGACAACCACCTGTCCCTGCTGTTGTGTCGTCGGCTGTTTTGTTTGCCACCACGTTCCCCAGGTCGAAGGGGGAGGAGGGAGGAAACGGGAGGTGGAGAGGGAGAGAGAGGAGGAGAAAGGGAGGGACATAGAGAGAGAGATTGAGGGAGGGGGAGGGAGATAGAGAGAGAAATAGATAGAGAGAGGGGGGGGTTAGTGGGGGAGGGAGAGAAAGTAAACAAAAGGAGCTCAGGGAGGAAGAAGGTGGAACAGGATAGCCTGGGGGATACGGCAACTGGGAAAAAGAAGCCAGGGGACCGGGCGGGGAGAAGGGGATGTTCACAGAGGAAACAGCAAGAGCACATTCCGTCGGAGGCTTCGCCGCGCGGGACTTCCTTCGCTCGCGCGCGCAGAGAGAGAGAGAGATAAATAGATATATACGAGTACACGCACGCATGAGGCGCTCTTCCGGCAAGCCAGTGGGGGGTGGGACCAGGAGTGAAGCGGAATGGGCCTAGAGTGTGGAGGTACACGGAATGTGCCGAGGGGTACCGGGGGCCGTGAGGGAAGGGAGTAAGGATAACAACGACTCCACACTCGACCCCTTCGCGGCCCCCCTTAGGATATTAAAATTGCACTCCGCGCGACGCAGGCGCCGGGGTTAAGGATCGCCCTCCCCTCCTCTCGAGCCGAAGCCTCCCCGCTCACCGCACGGCGAATGACGCACATGGAACCCCTTTCCTGGCTCCGTTAGGGATGGGGAGGGGGGGGTGGCGATTGTCTAAAAGGGGAATTACGGGGGCGGACACTCTTGCTTTCACTCCTCTCGCGGCAAAAAGAAAAGTTGGGGATATTGACTGAGAGGATGTCGGGAGGGAGAGATTTTGACGCAGGGAAGGGTTGATTATGACATTATAAATGCAAGGAGGAAAGTGGAAAAGGCAACGCGGAGGATTGAGGGGTGGAACAGGAGACGCGAGGGGGGAGGAAAACCGCTCCCCTTCTCCCGACTCCCGGCCATGACTGCTGTTTCCCTAGTTTATTTCGGAAATAAAATTTTATGAAATCCATATATTTTAAACCAGATGGGCATTTTATAGGCACAGGCTGAGGGAAACGAACGTGCGAATAAGGACATTTAATGTTTTTTTGGGTTTTCTGCGCGATTAATTTCGCAACCTGTAATATAAAGATGACTAAACTAGGAGGAAAATTAAAATTAAACACATATTTGACCGTAAGAGGAGAATTTTACGTACTGACAGGTTTTCTCAGGTCTGCGAAAAACATCCTAGGGGTGGTTTTTGCTCGAAAGGACTGACGGCAAAGAATTCTTTATTTATGCATACTTCAACAGACAGGGTTTACGAGAGAAATATACCAGGTTGCACATTAAGATAAAGTCATAATAAAAATATAGTTTAGATGGTAAAAATATCACAAATATATATATATATATATATATATATATATATATATATATATATATATAGACACACGAAACTGCCTTTATTAGCTGAAATAAGAATCATTATAGTTATTATTTCACATTTTGCGCACTCCATTTTATGCCTTCGAATACTTATGCCTCTCAAAAGTGCTCTACTTTCTAGAAAAAAATCAACAAAATTACTCAAATCTTATTTTGAGAGTGTATTAAGTCCGTAATACAAATTTAACTGCTGCATTTCCACGTGGCCTCACGCTCGTCAAAAAACCAGGTAATTTTCGGGAAAATATAGTATATTTTGTCATCAAACTTCAACGTACAAAGGAGAAACCACGATCCTCAATGTAAAACTTTGTGACACCTCCATTTATCCTCTATCTTCATCAATTGTTGAAACAAATCTACGTCCATTGACATAAAAGCCTTACCGGGGGGGGGGGGGGAAGAGGGTAATTGTGGACTATCCTCGATGTTCTGCAACCCACACAACACAATGGTCTCAAGCGGAAGCCTACATGGGATCGGTCGGGCTCCTAGGGTCGCGGAAAGGGCCCACGGAGCTACGATTTTAAGGGCCACACGTGTTGCAAGGGTTATGCGTCAGCACAATCAAACTCTTGGAAACCACCGCCGCGACCACCGGCTAATCAGTCCGGGGACTGATACCGGGAGAACGTTGTGAGTCAGGAGCGGAGTCACGAGTGATTCCCCCGGCCCTGCCGTGCGTCACAAGAGAGACTACCCTTTGTACCCTGAGCTCCGATAAAAGGGTGACCATCCTCGGCAGACGGGTGGCCCGCCAGTGTGATCCTGATCGCCCATAACCTCGGACCAGCCGTGCTCCGCTCGGAATTCGGTCCACGCCCGCTCCCTATCCCCGCTTCCCCGGACCAGCCTCTCTACGTAAGGGTTCGGTCCCTTCCTCACCGATACCTCCAGACCAGCTCGCTCGAGTTACCGGTCTACATCCCATCCCCCGGCCGGTTCCTTCCGACGACTCGACGCCGACGACGCCTCTGGTCACCCTTCAGCCCGGTCAATCCTCTTGTCCTCCTGTAAGTACCTACCCAAGTCTTCCCTTCACTTCCTACTCTCTCGCGGCATTGTCTCATGAGCTGTGTACCGCCATACTGTCAAACCTTCTGTTACGCACATAAACATACCCGTACCGAAGACCGCTCTTGTTATTTAATTAATACCCTCAACCCTTGTTGTCGCGGAGCCTTTTTCTTTTACCGCGAGGGTGGTGTTGCAAGGGTTATGCGTCAGCACAATCAAACTCTTGGAAACCACCGCCGCGACCACCGGCTAATCAGTCCGGGGACTGATACCGGGAGAACGTTGTGAGTCAGGAGCGGAGTCACGAGTGATTCCCCCGGCCCTGCCGTGCGTCACAAGAGAGACTACCCTTTGTACCCTGAGCTCCGATAAAAGGGTGACCATCCTCGGCAGACGGGTGGCCCGCCAGTGTGATCCTGATCGCCCATAACCTCGGACCAGCCGTGCTCCGCTCGGAATTCGGTCCACGCCCGCTCCCTATCCCCGCTTCCCCGGACCAGCCTCTCTACGTAAGGGTTCGGTCCCTTCCTCACCGATACCTCCAGACCAGCTCGCTCGAGTTACCGGTCTACATCCCATCCCCCGGCCGGTTCCTTCCGACGACTCGACGCCGACGACGCCTCTGGTCACCCTTCAGCCCGGTCAATCCTCTTGTCCTCCTGTAAGTACCTACCCAAGTCTTCCCTTCACTTCCTACTCTCTCGCGGCATTGTCTCATGAGCTGTGTACCGCCATACTGTCAAACCTTCTGTTACGCACATAAACATACCCGTACCGAAGACCGCTCTTGTTATTTAATTAATACCCTCAACCCTTGTTGTCGCGGATTCGGAGCGCTGCGACACACGCACACCCGCCGACCAAGGGTCCAACTCACAACCAAGCAATTTCAGTCTCTTGAGCATGGAACGTGGCAACGTCGCACACACATTCGTCCCTCGTGGCTTACGGGATTATTTTCATGCTTAAGCAATTCTTTTCAGGGATTCCCGGTGGGATGTCCTAAACGGATTTACTCATAGTATCCTCGATTCCATAATAAGACTCGCTAAATAAAAGACGCAGATTTCGGATCTAGTTTTTCTCACGGGCATCCTAAACCTGTGCGTAGCGGCCCGCGTGGTGATTTCACACATGGCTCTAATTTGGCATGATAAACTCCTGCTCGTCAGCTGTTTCACTTTTCTAGCAGTGAGTTATGTTGGAATTCACTTACGGAGCCATTGCCTGAATATTCGGGGAAACCCACAGTGGCTGGATACATGACAGTGGTCAGTGTGTCAGTTTGTTCAGCCCGGTTTCTAATTTGGGAGGACGTCGGAGGCCTAAATTTACTCAAGCTGTACCAAGTTTGGGCCGCCGGAGAAAAGGGAATGTGTGTCATTTTAGCAAGAAACCAAAGGGGGATGGGGGAACGGAATCACAACCCCCCCTTCCGCCTACGTGCATGAATAGTTATGTCAACGCTACGTCTAAATAATAAGGTATTTTTTCAAGGAATTCAATTGGGACCATCATCTTTGAGACTATCAATGTCGAAATAAATGCCTAAAATTACAACGTTTGCTATTTTTACTAGCTGATGTCTTTAAGTCACACAATATTTTACGAATAGATTACTAAAGACAAAATTTGACTGATATTATTAAACCGAAGATTGATTAAAGAGGCAAAGTTTAGAGCTCACCGAATACGAAGCCTAATGTGCACCGTTTGCTCTTTGCTGGTATTGGCGAGCCACCTCTACCCTATGCGGCGAGCCTCCCCATACTCTTGATGTGAAAAAATTCACATATTAACAGGGTAGGGAGCCAAATACCTTTCCCTGTGATTCCCGTGGTTTCTCGCGAGGGATGTTTTGCCCGGAAAAATCACACTGCTTCGGTCATGCTCAGGGATTGAACCCGGGCCCTCCGGGCAGTAGCCCAGCGCTCTTACCCACTGGATCTACCACGCCCTACTGAAATCACAATCACAAGAGAACTCGACGGCATTTAATCCGTTAAATAGTAGATTGCATGATACTACTAATTAATAATGCGGGGCAATATCAGTTGGTTGTCGCACAGATGGTTGTCATTAGGAAACACCGGTGTACGTAGTATGTGAGCAACTTTGATCACTGTCGGTAGGTTGACCGAGCAAATTTACATTTCCTCATCACTTCCAAATCCTTGACATTAAGGCCTAAGCCGCGAGTTACGCAGCTATCACTCACCTGGACTGAATTACATTTCGCCGTATAAAGGGCGCATTTATTCCATAGAGAGCCATTCTCCTGAAAAATTACGTGACCGAACGAAGAAAGAAAGCCCAAAAATCTCGGTAGAAGAGACTGAGGGACCGCGTATTCACACTTCGACCACGGACGAATTAATAAAGGCGTAGTCCCTCTCCAAAACGGACGACCGCTGGCTACATGAAACATGAAAATCAATTGTTCACTGAGAACAAACCTAGTGCCTAACTTTTGTCTCTACGACGAAATAATCATGGAAGCAACTAAGCATATCACCGAATGAATCACGATAGTCGGTTATTCCGTGAAATGTTTTTAGTGTTCGAGTTAAGCTTTCCATTCAAATTCCCAACTAATGAAATTCAATTGGAATGACAAGGTGACGGAAAAGGAAATGCCAGGAAAAGGTAAAGAATATCGAGGCAGGGGAAGCACATATAAAAATCAGCAGCCGAATGTTCACAAAACTTCCTGCATGCGGAATACGAACAGCGGCGAATCAATAAACGATTGATTGAACACGAACTTCTTTCCTCGATTATCGGTCACAGTCTGCAAAACTCTAAATCTACATTACACGTCAAAACATTAAATCATCCAAAACACTACGTTACAGACTCATGACTACAGCATAATTTTCCTAATATGGGGCGCATATTCCTAATAAGGGGAGTTTGGTGGAAATTTAAAATTACCCCGACGAACTATTTAATTTTGTTTTTAACCATCACAACTTTCTCGTATGTGCCGAACAATTTATATTTCCTTAGATGCCTCATTCACGTACGAATAATGGAAGAGGCCTCATGTTAAATACGCAAGTCACAAAAGTGCATGCATTTACATCTAGACGGGAAAATAGCTGAAGACATTTCCTCACGTTCTATGCCAGTTGATGGAGTGAGGAGTGTGCTAGGAAATATTTCAAAACGATCCCAATTCTTTAACTTATTAGTCATGTGGCGAGCACTCAAAGCGATTTGGTAAGGAATTTTCGAGAGTTATTCTTAAAGGAGTTTGAGTACCACCATGGCGAGTTGCACCTATATAGAGTATCACAATGCCAATATCTTCGGGAATCCAGGAAATACGTTCCTCACGATTGGGTGGGAGAGGAAAAAGGCAGGGGAGGGAAGAGGAAGGGAGGGAAAGAAGAGGGTGTGCGACACGAGGCGAGCGGCTTCGGTCTCACGTGGTGCGGCAGGGGAGGGAGTAGAACTTGGAAGTGGGTGGGTGAGGGGGGATATCTTTCCCGACGGCGCCGGGTCGGCTCGTGAAACGGCCCCCGAACGAGGTAGGGATAGCCACGACGACGGGAGGCGGTCGGGGGAGGGGGAGTGGCCGGGGTAGCACTATTCGTGGTCGCGGGGCTCCGACCACGAGAGCAGAGGGAAGACGCCATACACCCACACAATAGCCCGCAAGCCGCCGCAAGGGCGTGTGGCGGGGGGTGTTAGGTCACCGGCCGTGCATGCACAATCACACTATTTAACACCTGATTACAAGCATCAGCTCGTGTGCATTCGAAAAAAGTCAATCACGCGAAAGAAGGTACTTATATGAAATTATAATCAAATCATGCGGGAGAACTGTTAAAAATATGGGTCTATTAGATAAAAAACATGCAGGAAATCGACAAAATGTTTACACTACCAATGCTTATTACCTCCTTCGCGCCTGCGGTCATATCTATTTTGATCTATTCCGAAGCTCTTCCGACGCCGACCCACGCCGGTGCGAAGTTGAGTTGAGGCTTCACACTCTGATTCAACTGGTCCGCGGTTTAAATCTGGTTAGGACACGCCACCTTTCAAGGCTGACGGAGTCTTCATACACATGAGCGTTACACCCTGTGTGCGGCAAATGGCAAGGGGCTCCGTGCCATTTATAAGACGCGCCTGAATACGAGGAGCTCGCTTAAGGAACGAGAGGAACAAACTGTACACATTTATCATAGTTTTGGGCCTGCTTTATGTTCTTCGGCTTTGATCGCAATTTATTTACGGGAAGAGTATATAAATACATTTACATCTTGCCCTATAAGCCACCACGAAGGTATATGGTGGGGCGTGTCAATTCATCAGCAAAAAAAAAAGAATCGAGACTTGACGTTGAATATTGAAGTTGCGATGGTAACCGCAATACAGAAAGTGACCAAGTCACGGACTATTAAGCAAAGATTTCACGGCAACTTCTCCTAAATCTTCAGTTTTACTTTAATAAGAACTTTCCATATGTTTCGCCACGAGCTTGAATTGAAGTGGAAGCAATTAATTCACACTATGTACACAAAAAGGGTTGCTAATAACCAAATACTATAATATTTAGCTTAGATACTTAATACTGCAAGAGTGGTAGAAAATATAATCGCATGTGATTTATACTAAAGTATACGTTGAATTTAATTGGAAAAACTCCTTTGAAAATAATAAATACAAGTAATGACAATGATCGTGAAACTTTTAATATCATAAATGCATAAATGAAAACGTAAGAGAGTACCAATGAGAGAGTGAATCCAGTCAATGTCTTTTAGTGGCTCTAAAATCACATTTTACCCCGCATTAGCCACATTTCTGTTTTATAAATAGACTTGGAAGAACTTCATTAATTTCAAACGAAGCTAAGAGAATTTCAGCTAGGACTATGAAAAATTGCTTTTTGTTGTGTCAGGACCATAATAATGGAATCTATGAATAAATTAACATTATCCAGGAGGAAAATTCAGTTTAAAATACAAACCAATTAAATGACCATGTATTTATTTGGATACACTTGACAACCAATTAAGCAAATAAACAGAAAATGCTTAACATGTAACATCCTGCATGACAGCTTATTAATTTTTTTATTGATCGTTTCACAAAATAGTTAAAAATTAAGGTTTTTGAATGAATCCAATTTGGGAATCAATGGCAAAAAAAAATAGTAATTGTCAGCCATCTAAAATCCAAAAGAATCGGCAGATGCATGTAAAATATGTGCTCTTTATATCGACACTCTAATCGAAATGCGCTAGCCGTATCTGATTGGAATAACATTGAAACCAGAGAGATTAAAGCAACGAAATAAAGAGTCAATCTCTTAGAAAGGCTGATTTTATTTCACTTAAGTTTAATGGCACGAGTCTCCGAAAGGCATAAACAAAGAGGTTTCGATCTGGATTTAAGTTTCGACACAAGTAAATGCACCTTAGTACGCTGAGGTACAACGTAAGGTGACTAGATATGCTATCTATTCTCTTTCCGCTTTGGGGTGGGCTATCGTCATTCCGTTGCATAAGAGTTCAATGGAGCTGTCTTTGTAAACAACAACAGATTCCTTTCAATCGAATGCCAAATCGACGAAATGGAAGAGAGGCACAACGGTCAGTATTATTTGCTGCATTAGGAACGCTTCAAACCTATTCATAGAACACGCGGAAAGCGAATAAATTAATTGCCAACAATCAACTTGTTATCCAGTATTACTATATTTTCCATAAAAACTGCGACACAGAAATGCTTCTGAAGTTTGATCGGGAATTATTAGAAGAAAGACGATTAAATACTAGTTTGAGAGTAACTAAAATTTTACAGATATCAAAAATCTCACTTCCCACCGACAGCATTTAGGGAATAATTATGGTTTTACTCAAATGCATGCACTTTCACTAATCTCGCGTGTTTTGTTGTCAAAACCCTTCTCGCATGTCCGCATGGGACTGCCGTTTAATGAATTTAGTGCTCAGTACAGTATAATCTAAACCCTTCCTATTTGTTTTCAAGCTTCTCCTTCCATCCGTCGTCTATTTGTGAGGGGACGCCTCACGCCGGCTGCTGCCTACAGCGGTGTGTCACATTCCCATGTGTCGACTTAGGGGGCGGAGACCACGAGCCACTTATCCATATAATAGTGCATTTTCCTCTTCTTACTTTTCAATTCTGCATGACCTGTCGTGCTATGGTGCATAGGTCTTTCGTATAAATGGTTACCATTAATATTTATTCCCTTTTTCGCAGAGCAAATGACTATTTTACAAGTTGAATTAACCCTTGCTTTGAATCGTCTTCCTCCAGCATATATACAAATTTGCGCGTTAATTGATAGTTTTCCCTAAATATTTTCCCTTCCTCTCCCATGTCCTCTTATCACTTTTTCTTACCAACTAGTAATTTCACCCCCCCCCACACACACACACACACCTTTTTTGTTGGATTGCGGGATAATTATATCGATGTCGAATTAATTTATAAACCATTTATCAATCATCGATCAGCCCAAAATCCCTATCTTTACGATCCCGATCCGAATGACTTGATCGAAACACTCACTCGGGAGCATGGCGATTCGGACAGTGGATGCTAATTCCAAAGTATCGAACCGTGGCCGACTGTGATTTCCACGGGAGCAACCTGCGATGAAATTGACTCACGGCGCTCAAGAGACAAAAAGCAGTCTAACACTTTTGGCGATCCCACCGATAACACTAACTGAAAAAACAGCGACTGCTCGTGAAAAATAAGTCTGCGCACTGTCGATCAACGTTCCCGTCATAATTTGGTGAACTTCGACCGAGAAATCACCGATTCCAAAAGCACCGAAATTTATTTGTAAGTGTGCTGGGGTGTTTCCGAGATAAATGCAGTATTTCACAGATATCACATGCATCCGTTTCTTAATAATCGTTCACGACCACTTTCATCTTAACGCTCCGATTGTCATGACCCAGGGTCGACTTTTCATTCTAACTTCGTTTATATATGATGTAACTCACATCTTATCACCACCACATGAACTGTGCTTATTCCCATGCACCTCTCAGAAGTCTCTCTTATCAAGTAAAATGCATGCACAGAATATTTCGTAATTCAACTCTATTGCACCAATAAAATAGGTATGCCAAACTGAAGTTTACATGGCGATGACGCCAAGGTGCTGTAACCTGATTTAAAAAAAACCATCACACAGTACAAAATGTGTTTATTTCGTATACGGTGTTTGTACCATCACGTAACGCCAAACAAGCTTGAGTTAATTCAAGACATCTTTCCGCATATTCACCCTACTAAAAAAGAAAGCCCTCACTCACTTTACCCGCCACGCAACTAGGCCACGACGGACGCATTCAACTGCGGACACGCACACTAGCGCGAACACACACACACACACAAGTTGCCCGCAGCGGGGAGCAAATCTCCGCTCGAGGCGGTGGCGACGGCGGCATCAAGGCCGCCGCACCCGTCAAATGGTTTCGCGCGGAACAGGGGCGTCGATTTCTTTCTCCTCCTCGAGATATGAACTTTCGAGACGCGGAGTTCGAAGGCTCACCCACGCCGAGCCCACAGCCGCTGCTCGCCCACGACGACCAGAGGTCCCCCTCGTCCATAAAGTCACCCAATCCCCCCATACCTTCACACTTCTCTCGTATCCACACAAGTGGATTCACACATTCCGTTCCACTAACCGCTTGTCTTCCTCGAATGGGTTCCTGCACATTTTACCGTCAATGTCAAAAAGAATAATGAACTGTGACACGTTCTAATTAAGAGGGCGGGAGATTCAAGGGTAAATGTGAAATTGGGGTATGACGATCGACATGAGTACTGGGTAAATGTGATGAAAAGGTTAAAGTGTTATCTTTTACTGATTAGGCCTCATTTAGAATATGCTGAAGGTATGTAGGATCCTCATGAAGCTGGATTGATTGGCAAATTGGGTCGGGTGCAGCGTAAAGGAGTCAATACACGCTGTTGAGACAAACCTGGTGGCGTATCCAAAATATAAGAGGAGCTATGCTAGGAATCACTCGCGGACAGATTAAATCTCCGGCATAAATTGGAAGGAAGTCTCTTTATCGATAATGTTGAAAATGTATTATTACCCACATCGTGCAACGGTACGCGAGATCATGCCAATGAAATTAGAGAGATTAAATGTGGGATCAGAATAACATTGTTCGACCGCCGTATCGGTAAAAATATTCTGGTCAAAATTAGTCTGGTGTGTATTCACCTCCTGCTACACACCCTAGGGGTGGCTTTTGCAGTGTACTAAAATATACAAAAATACAAAAAATTACTCTGCCGACACCGAAGACAGATCAGACGTAAAGTCAGCAAACATGACGGGAACCCAGACTTTAGGCTTAAATGGGAGGGCTCAAACATGCGTTGAAAATAAATTGAAGGCACACTCTTCCCGATTCCAATCACCACTCGCCCAATTTAACCGAGCGAAATTGGCAAATTCGTCGTCTATGTACTATAAAAAGTCTGACTAGGCTCCTACGAGGCTCGTAATGAAAAACAAAAAACTCAAACGAGAAGCTGGGAATTTGAAGAAATACAGTCATTTGGGATGACAAATTTGAGGAAATCTGCGCGAAGGCTGCGTTTCCGAAGCGCCTGCGAGTCGAGACAAATTACGAAGCGGGAAGTGAACGGCTAACCGCCGACACGGGGTATCGACAGCGACGAATAAGGGGCCGAAGGGGGGGGGGGAGGAGAGACAGCAGGGTTCAGCCTGTTCAGAGTGTTGGCCCAATTACCAGGCGAGGGCGAGCGACATCCAGCGCACATGTCCATACGTACAATAATTAGCAAAGCCGTCGCAAGGGCGTGTGGTGGGGAGTGTGGTGGGGAGTGTGGTGGGGAGTGTTAGGGACCTAACCGTGCCATGTAGAAATATAAGTCCATGCATACACTTGAATTAAACACCCTCCTTCACTGTAACTCTTTCCAACTGGTGCTTGCACACCCTGCCACGCACCTTTTGGTGGATCGCGAGGTAAGTGCGTAGATGCAGATGAATACATGTTAGCATACCTTTAACAAACTAGAGTATTCTGCATGCGTATGGGATCGTCACGAGGTAGGCGTAGTTTTGGAACTACATCTACATAATACCCCGCAAGCCGCCGCAAGGGCGTGTGGCGGGGGGTGTTAGGTCACCAACCGTAAAAAAGAAAAATACCACATGCAAAAAAAAAACACGGAAAATTACACCCACAGCAGCGCACACACTCATGCAAAAATCCCTTCATCCAATACTCATGCAAACACTTATACCGCAAAACCACTAAAAAACTGCACCCCATGATGCAGCACGAAAGCCATCCTACAACACGCAAGCCAGGACACAACAAGCAAGAAATTGAAACACCACATGAAAATGCACCACGAAACACTCTACCCCCCGAGGAGATTCTAAAAGGCAGGGAATGCGACCCAACGTTGCAGGTAGCAGGAATTTCCCCCCGCGGAGAGGGACAAGGGATTAAAAGGGAAACTTAAAAACAGATGAACAGAACATGAATGAGGTCATTCGGAAAGAATGGGTTATTATAGAAAAACACATAAGGTTAGTGGAAGAGCATGCATTTAAATACAACTAATTATTTTTTAGACGCTGAGGGTGGCAAGTGGAATTTTTGCTATCTACATCTGCTAACTACATCGAGTGCAATGTATAAAGAGCAGCTGGGCTTGTGAAAAGTCGTTATAAACAAGGTAGCACTTTCACGATACTATTGGATGAATAAATATTGGAGCCCCTAGTTGAGCGTAGATTGAAATACAGGTTCAATTTATTGATTCAATTTGAGACAGGTTCTCTATCTGAGGACGTTAAGGACATATTACAGGCCCCGACTTACTATGTTAGATCAGATCTTGTACGTAAAATCAGGGAGATGGATAGTAGAACGAATATATTTACAATTTCATTATTTCCTCGTACCCGTAGAGATCAAAATACTTATGACCACAGGCGCGAAGGAGATAATAAGCATTGGAAGTGTAAATTGTCGTTATCTTGAATGTTCTTTATTTCATAGACCCAACTTTTTTGCAGTTCTCCCGCATGATTTGAATATACGTAACTTGTTATTGATTATTTTTGCATATAAGTGCCTTGTTTCGTGTGACTAACTTTGTTCCCATGCATAATCAAACCGATATTTGCATAGAGATGTCATGATAGGGATTGTGTAAGCAAGGCTAATGACCTAACACCCCCCGCCACACGCCTTTTGCGACGGCTTGCGGGGTATTATGTATGTGTAGACAACTCTCATGCACATGCATACCAACACCATTCAATGATTGAAAGTTTTAACCTATTTATCAAATTATAATATTAATTTTCATATTTCCGAGCTCTTGGATTGGACTTGGTTGATGTTGGCGTATCATCCGAGGGAAGAAAGAGTACCATCTACCCCTCGTTCAATTTATCCACGTGGTCTAAATCTACCATTACAATTTAGTGTCGTAATAATTCCCCCCCCCCCCCGCGTCACAGAAAAACTGGTGTTTGTACATATTTACCGTACAAGTCCTAGCTGCTCTCTCGGTGAATCACGAGTCTACCAAATCTAATTACTTCGCCATAAATCTGGCGCCTAGCTGATCAAGTCTGAACGCAACGCACCCTCACTTCCCACTCCTCGCCTCTGTTAAACGATATTGAACCCAACACTAGCAACTCAAGTGCCAAGTTTTTCATCCCGACCAACCGGCTGGGATCCTATGAGACGATTTATTGGCAGAGTTTAAGTGATTACTATTTTCATACATGATCTGCTCGAGTGAATGTTACTCGCGGGGAATGCAAACTCATGACGTAACGTGTGTTTATCTGAAGAGTGATGTGGGATTCCTCCTCTCTCTCTCCCCCCCCCGAACGAAATTATTCATTTTCATATCGGGGAGCACTCCACATGCACCATTTACCGGTGTTTTTTTCCCCCCGAGATCCGTGAAAGAGTCCCGGTGACATTTGAAAAATGTCATCTGATACTTCAGTCAAGGCCAAACACGGTTCTCACTGCCTTTTCGCGTCAATATGAATTCTCTCTATTTGGACTTACTCCCAATCATTATTACGTAGATCTGATTTAATTGATGTGCTTTTTCCGTGCGTTTTATCTACAAACCGCAGAGTAAAATGTGTATGCATGCATGAAATCACTCCCTTTTCGCTACACGCGTTGCCTTCACTAGACAAGATATGCTTTTCTCTCATACGAGTTTGTTGCCGCCGCCCTTAAAGAGGATGTTTGAAAAGAACCAACTGCGGAGTCATGGTTAAACAACATCGCCAATAGACAAAGATATACATGCTTATGTAAAGATTACCAAATCGGATAGCTCAAGTGTCTAATAACTGGAAGGTTGTTTACCATTTTGAAATATTTACTATCCTTAACCCGTCGGGAAAAGATGAGGGGTTGCCATAACGGGAAAACCTCTGCCTTCCTCGATTCTTGATCTAGAAACTTTTCCTCTAGTTCTCTCTCGAACAACCAGCGTAATCTTCCTAATTTATGCGCACCAGCGGGTGCGCAGAAATTAGGAAGAGCAATGAATAGTATTACGTGGATTTTGCAAACGAGAAATGGTGCACTATTTTCGGACGCCTCAAGTTTCTGATAATCGCAAGCGCGTCAAATTCGCTTCCAGGAATTCCCAACTCATTTAAAAGAAAAGAGAATACCTGCCCGTCCTTTGATGTCATAATCGGTAGCAAGAGAATATGGTATTCTCAAAACAAACGGGGACGAGGTATTTCCGTAAATATCTCCGATATTTATTAACAAAGAGTACAGAGCTAATTTGTAACAGGCATTCTATGCCGTTAAGGTCAGGCATGGCGAAACAGAAACTTGCGGGGTCGCGCGGGAAACTATTGGCGAAACCCATACCTAATCCCATCATTCAAATATTATGGGTGACCAGGCCCCTACTCTCCCCCTCCCCCCACTACTAAATCAATGGGCTCAGTTTTGCTCATTGGATGACTCACTTCCATTATGACGAGTCTTCAACAACGGAGAAACAAAGGAGTGTTCAATAAAATCCTTCATGCGAAGATGGGTGTTAATTCGAAAAGTTCCTCTCCTAACAATGCGCCTTACCATAAGTCACCTGTTGAAGCAGGCTTACTAATAAAGCAGATTATTACGAAGCGAAAACCTCATCCACCCCACTATAACACACACGCCCAAGACGTTTCCGCATCCACACCAGTTACACAACACACTCCGCAAAGGTCGTGTTTACCCATCGACCCAGGTTCAAGATGGAGGGCGCGCGCAACAGCGACAATTCCGTTGGGCCTGCCGAGGATACAACAACAAAAAAGTGGGGTAAGAGCATTAAATAAGAAACAAAAAGGAAAGAGCAAGAGGCACGAGGGCGACACACAATGGAGGCGGCCCCGGGAGAGGTGGGGGAGGGAGGGTGAACAAATCCGGGTTGACTAAATAAAGAGAAAAGAGTATCGAAGTAAAGTAGACGGGGGAGGGATGGGGAGCGCGCAGTCGGGCCGTCGGAACCGAAGGACGTGTGGGTGGGGACGGCGAGGGGGCTTAGCGGTGCCACCGGGGAAAGGGGAGGGGCGAGAAGGATCTCGTAGGGAACCGTTGAAATTCACAAGGGCACAGAAAGTAATAGGGAGGGGTGGGGGAGCAAGGATTTGTAGGGAAAAGGGACACGTGGGAGGGGTCCAGGGGAGGGAAGAGATAGAATTGACCCCCCCATCCGCCGCAGATATCCCACGCACCCCTCCCCCCCAGGACGAGAGAAGAGCGGAGATCTCTCTGAACATGGAACGGTTACCTCAAGGACAGTGTGGGCACTTAAGGGGGAGGGAGTCTGCGAGGGGGGGAGGGAGTCTGCGAGGGAGGGAGGGAGGTATATGGAGTGGAGAAGGGGAGAGAGGGGAAAAGAGAGAGAGATTAAGACGGGAGGGGGAGAAGGGGATGGATTCTGGGCGAATACAAGGAGGCAAAAAAATGACGACTAAAAAGAAGGGGACTCGCAGGTTGAAACTCAAGCCCACAGCCAGCACCAACACCGCCACCATTCGCCATACCCAGCCTCGCCCCCCCCCCAACTCTCGGGGGCGCGGAGGCTGTCGGTGATTATCGCCCGGAATGCGTCGTGGGGCGGCCGCTCCGAGCGACGGCCATATTTTCAGAACTCACGCGGCTAAAAAAACATATCGAAGGCATCGAGGAGAGGCAAGGGGGAAGGGAATAGGTGAAAGGGGTGCGGTGGACGATGGCATACTCCGGGGTGGGAGGGATGTTTAAAGAGAGGACGCTCGAAGGGTTGGTACATCTCGGGGAAATTCACGAGAGGGGAGCGGCACACATCTCATGTAATTCGCAAACTCCATGCAAATAATAGGATGCAAAAAAAATAAGGAGGGATTCTAAAACTGCGAGAGACGAGCACGGTTCTAGAGGACGAGCCCAGCCAAGCACGCACCCCTTCCCCCGGCCCGCCAACCCCCCCACCCCCCTCCCAGAGCCACACACTCACTACGCCAACCACAAATACTCATTCCATTCCCACAACTCCCATTCCCCCTGAACCCTCCTCCCCAAGGTCGACGGCAGCGGCGGGGTGCAAGACAAACCGGTTCCCGGACAACACGACCGGGATCACCCCCACCTCTCTCTCTCTCTCTCTCTCTCTCCCCCCCCTCCGTCCCCCCCCTCAACGCCGCCCCCCCGCCCCCCGCACAGCACACCTCCAACCCTCGCACGATTCACGAGGTTGGAAAACGGGTCTCCTGCCTAGCCAACAACGCGCACCCCTCACCGCCCCCGTCGGGGTGGGCGGGGAGCCGAAAACAGAAAACAATCACGAAAGGTAATACACGGCGGCCAACCCCCCTTCCCAGCATTGCGAAATCCCCTCCGCCCCCTCCATCGAGCCTCTCTCTCCAGGTCTTGCGGGGCGATTTCCCAGCGGCAGCAACCACCGAGACCCGCCGTGCGGACCCGCCGTCACATTTTTAACTCAAGTTAGCGACGATTCCCGCAACGACTTTCTGGGCCACTGTTGCGAAGCGTTTCGCTTTACAACGCCCGGGGGCGAAAGTACGGCTTCGCAGTCACATTTCGCATTCACCATGCTGCGCTCGGCTCGACAAATAGCAAGAGAAGATGCTGATGACCGCTCTCGTTCAGAAATGCGACAAAAATAAAGAAAATGAATGCGAATGAATCGTCACCGAAATCGTGCTCGCTGAACGATTCCCAGTCGGATGGCCACGAGTGTCAAACCATTAAGCCCTCCCACGAGGCGGACGAGGACCAACACTCAACTTTGTGGAAAGAGCAAATGAATTTCTAACGGCATACACGTGGGGGGGAGGGTATGTTCCTGACGTGATGGATGGAAGGTCTTTGGGATGCAACAGGCAGTGCGACGGAGTGGGGACCCATTGCACAAGTTGGCGGCGGCGGATGGCTAATTCAAATAAATTCATAGTGCTAGAAAAAATTGAAACAATTTAAATGTATGTGGCATACCAAAATGATATATTTTGATTGCAATGATATGATTTCCCATTTTAACTTTTCAATTCTACATCACCTGTCTTGTTATGCTGGAGGCCTGTCGTATAAAAATGGTCGTGGTTATTATTTATTCCCTCTTTTCGCATGAGAAATAACTAATTTATGAGATAAATTAACCCTTGTTTTGAATTAAATCTTCCCACAGCATACGAGGGTGGTCTGAAAGGTTTCCGACGTAACAAAGATACAAGACATTTTTTCTGAAATTTTTTGAGGTCGGAAACTTCCACCCTCGTACATACAAATTTTCACGTTATTTGATAGTTTTTTCACTAAATTTTTTCCCTATTCCCTTCCTCTTCCATATTCTCTATAATCACATTTCTTCCCACAGAGTACTTACACTCCTTACCCCACAACGTTTTGGTAGATCACGGGGTATTTATGTAGATTCCTTGGTTATTTATACAGCTTCAGAGGTTATAACAGAAGGCGTCAAAATTCATTGAAATTCCACAAATATGGGAACCGACCGTCTTATTCCGATTTTGTAGTCGAAAAAATCGCGGGATTGAGCAAACTGCAAGTCATGAAGCAAAATTATAAAATACTCTACCACCAATGATGGTCTCATATTTTCATCCGGACTTATTATGGCTGCGAGGGAATTGAGCGAATCACATTTTTACTTTAAAATTGGATGAGATAACCACTACCACGCCGCTGTAACGGTATACACGAGTCACACACACACACACACGCTACAGACACAGACGTCGACTGCAGCAAAGGGAACGGCTAAAAATATCCCAAAATACGATACTCGAGGATGCATTCTCAAATTTGTGCACGAATAGACGGCCTCCGATTAAGTTTAACCACTCGGGTACGTGGGATCAGAGTGAATAAAAAGACCGTTCGTTACTCCGTGCAAATATGATCAAATTGCAATTTTTCGTAAAATTGTGGGCACCGAAAAAAAAAAATCAACTTTACATCCATTTCCAGCAAAAAAAAACATTTTTTATTTCAATGCTCAAGTTTCGAAATGACAATGTCACCTTCATGTGTAACAGTTATATAGTCACGTCATTTTATCGGATATATGATGGAGACGGACGCGAAAGGGAAATAAATATATCGGCGAGGTTAGAAGCACACGAGTTAAGTGGATTGGGAGGGGAGGGGGGGGAAGAGAGGAGAGAGTCATTGTGAAAGACAATAAAACTTTTCCCGGTTACACTTGGAGGTGACATTATGCTGAAACCGGGTCGCAGTGACGCGAAACTTTTACTGGAAACTGAATCGATGATAAATTTGCTCAATCTTCCAACAATTGATGACGCCCTCAAGTCTGGCGATCTTTTTCGTCAACCTCGATGGGTTCGTCAAATCCGAAACTCGTGGACGCAAAGGAGAACCAATCGCATTGTTCTCAAAAGTGTGTTGCTCTCCGCCGGGTATTATGCTCGCGCAGCCAACGAATGTACGGCACGGTTTGCGTTGTGCATTGGGAAGGAAGAATGGCAAATAAGGGGGATGAGGGTGCGGGGGGGGGGGGGAGCGGAATTACGATATCCACTCGTCTGACGCGCCGACGTGACGATTCACTCACGAGACAAGCCTTCATTTGGGACAATGCGTCGTATCTCATGCCGATTGAGCATTCGACTGCTGTAGAATCGTTTCAACTCACAGCCTGATATTCGAATACTTCATTTCGCACAGTGGGGGTCTTAGCCCTCCAAAGTCACAGTGACACTCAAAACAGAATTACGAAGCTGCTCCGAGAATTCTTCTCAGAAACCAGCAAGAAACTGGAAATGTCAGTGACACACAACTGGGCTGAGGTTTAGAGCCAAGCGGCTCTCAACCCAAATTCCGCGTCGGTACGTCAACGGTCCCATAAGAGCGATGAATAACCTTTTTTTTTAATATTGAGGCTTCCACGAATCCGAACTAAAAATGTTCCCGCGATTGATTTACACCGCGTATCTTACGGCTGTAAGATTTACATTCCGAAACATTTAAAATTTATCGACTATCAAATATTCAAGTATCGAAAGGAAGTTATTCGAAGTAACAAATCGATAACTCTTTTCAAAGCTGGACATAGACATAATCCCTCCAAGTTTTTATCATAAAAACAGCGAATAACTTTATTGAAAACACGCAAGTTACAATTATGAAAATAATAGCATTTCACATCAATAGATGTGAACTTGTTTCAGCCGTTACTTGCTAAAATTTCTCCATCGAAAAGGCAAATAAACCACCACGATTCCACATTTTTCACTTTCTGCGACCAATATGGATTCCAGAGTATGTGCATGAGTGGTCTGAAAAGTTTCCGACCTAATTAAGGTACAAGACATTTTTTTATATTTTCTGAAATTTTCGAGGTCTCGAATTTTCCCTCCCTCTACCTGACACTACATTCCCTGGAATTCGATGAATAGCCCAGTCAACTGATGATGCCACAGTAGGGAAACCATGGCCGTGGTACGTGGGGAATAAGAATTACCGATATTGTCATTGTGCGTATAACCCTTCTCTGGGTTACATGATCTGGTGCGGCGCGTTCGTATTTCGATCAAGGATTATTTAAGAATAACATTTACTCGTGCCGTATATTATAAGACCGAAAAATTATTTTTGTTAACAATTTAAATCACACTGCTTCAAATTAGGTCAATACGCGTCTTTACACGCTGTTATTTGCAGTATTTTCCTGACAACCATTGCTCATTTCGTGTGTAAAGAAAATGACAAAAAATGTGGCGCTAAGTTTTGCTTGAAAAGAAATTTCTTCAACTGCAGACAAATGAATATCACTCTAGGGTATGAATATCGGTATAAATATACTATTTTTGTAAAATTAAAGTGATGATGACATCCAGCAAGACAAATGCAGGTATAAGATACAGTTGCAATCATGTCAATAATACACTATCATAACAGAACACCACCACCGTAAAATAATGATCAATAGATAAATGAAACATCGAGAAACTGAAACTTATAAGATTTGTTGATATTAGACTAGAATGAAACACCCGTGGGTCAAGTGCAATACACATACTGCCACTTAAGAAGCCACCCCACCACAAAAAAATACCCAAAATCTGAAATAACTTAAAATTAAAATTTTTAGATTTGAAATCACATTAGTTATAAATTGAAAATGAGAGAGAGCGAGCCTGTTTAACTTTCAGACTTCTTTTGTAGCGTGCGTCTCCATCCCCTTTCCTCGCAGAAAGGCCGTAGTGTTACATGCGATCATTAAAAAAAATTAGCATGCTAAATACCAAACGATAGAAACTTCCTTAAAAGATTATTTTTAGAGTGCCATAAAAAAATGTGTCATTTTTATAGCGTGAATATATTAAACGCTATGCAAAGCCCAAGAGCATTAAGTTTTTACATTAAAATTCCAACTACCATATATTCTGTTGCCAATAATACAACACTTGGAGCGACTAGATGTACACTGTAGAACTGTTTGGGTATAACACAATTACCGGTGCACCTGTAATGCAGCTAGCTCGGCCATTACTCTTCCTACACCACGCCATCAACGACAGTCTCTGCTAATTACGAGAGCAATTTAATATTCCTAGACTGTTCCGTTTAGTAACATTGTCACCCGACGCAGAGCCGCCCTTTTACCGTTACAGATAATTTTAATGCTAGATTTTTTTTCTTTAATACAAAGTTAAGGTTAATAAAAAAAATGCTCGTACGTTCGCATGTCTGGAAAAAAACACACGAGTACTTTTAGCAGCAGATTTCGAAGTAATTCTTTGTTTTTTCGTTATTTAACGAAATTTTATAGTTGCAGATTAAAATCATTGGGATCTGTCTGCATGGGGGGATTGATTACATGTACGAGAATTGTTCAAGCTTACGTTAAAAGGCCTATGTTTTACTACTTAGGTCTGGAGGATTTAAATACGCCGGTATCGCAAATTACGAACTTTTGATTAACCCAAAGAGCCTTGGAAGTTTCCATCCTTAAAGAGCTTCTGCAAGACACACTTATGACAAGGTCGTCCGATAACCGATTGGTCTCGCAATTCTCAATTACCCCACCGCAGGGCCCACGGCGCCATCCACGCATTGCGAATAAACCAGGCGAGTTGCCACGAGACAGGCGGACTTGGGGTCCCAAATCCTTTAGTAAGAAGTTGCGTGATTTTGTTGTTTTCCGCATTGAAGGCAACTAAAGGCTCATACGGGAAAAGAAAGCTAAAAACACTACTATAATACAATTACAGATATTTACGTCCAACAGTAGGTCACTAATATTTCCTTGGGATGATGTCAACTCCATTGTCCTATATATAATTTTCCGCAAGTGTTTGCCAAAAAAGGGATTGGTGCAAATGACGAGTGGGTGACGCCTGTTCAGAACACCTAAAGCAAAACCCACCTAGGTCACCCTCTGATCGGGGGACGGGACGCCCGCCACGGACCACGAAGAATACCTTCGTAGCCGGACGCGGCACGGGCCATATTTCGAACTAAGCGGACCCAAGTGACGGGAAGTAACGGCAAATCCAGGACACATCCTTTGACACTCACCTAGGAGAGACAGACGCTTGCTCGACTGAAGGACGCGGAGGCAGCATAAACACGACGGGAAACAACAGTCCTCTACTCATATGCGGGGGGTGGGTGGGGGGAGGGGGGGTTGAAAAAATCTCTGGGTTCAACTGCCGTTAGAGTTGCGCAAGATGGGATAAATAGACCTTCGCATCGCCATGAGAATTATTCTGCACATTCAGAATAAAATATTACAATTACGCGGAATATTAACATTAGAATACTCTACAGACAATGATGTGCGCAAATATCAGCAATTTTCGATTGTGCTTTAACAAAGGAGGACACTAACTGGATGTTTCAGACCTATGGAAAATAGGCAATAACAACACAAACTCAAATCATGACTAATCAAAACTGGTAGTAATCTTCCAACTGGCGATCTTTGTAAAATAGTAAAATATGATCAATCTTCCAGCTGTCTTTGTGCCATTTACTCTATAAACTCAACTTATTGCAAATCCTCTCAGCCCACCTTACTACTTCCTCAGTTTCTCGCCATTATTTTCGTCTCCTACACCAATATTTGCTTTGCTCCTTCTCCTACATAAAATATATGGGATGCCACCGGAAATAAAACATGCGATGCATCGGAATAAGCGAAGAGACATGCGCTAACAATCTCCTGCGAATGGCGTTACTTGAGTCAACACCAGTCCCTTGACGAATTCGAAACAATGCCGCGCGGAATTAGAGCATACACGTATCTATTTACGAATGATTTACACATTTGAAAAATCTGGAATAAAAATCTTCAAGTACAACCTCCCGAGTCCTTCGAAGCATGGATCGAGAACAATGGGCAGAATGACGAAAACAACCCAAACACTTCTGTCCAGTTGATTCGGAGATTGACCAACGCCAGCCGATTTGCGTCTAAGTGTATTCCGTATATTGGCACATTCTCGGAGAGGAACAGCTGCATTTGTCAGTCCGGCTCGCAAATTGATCGGATTTTTTTTCAGACCAAGACTAATCCAAGCCTTAACGAGGGCAATAGCTACAATTTATTAGCTTCGGGTAGTTGACACTTCACTTCGACCACATTTTCAATACCTGGCAAGTATTTGGGGTCCTTCGGAGAAAATTTTGATTCAGGGATTCTAAAAAAGTTCGTATAAAAGCGGCTAGGTTTGTTGATAAGTGCCACAGGAAGAGAGAGGGCGCGACATGTATTCTCGCATTTGTGTTACTTCTTGCGTGGTGACAAACTTTGTTCGATTAAATGTTCCAAATGATATCTGTGTAGATGTATCTGTGATGATTGTGCACGTATTGGAGCTGCTGACTTAACACATGCCCTTGCGGTGGCTTGCTGGGTAATTAGGTTAGGTTAAGAGGGTTCGGTACTGACTACGGCCAATCAAGTTAAATATTTTGGGGTTGTTCTAACACCACACCTTTCATGGGGAGCACATACCACGACAATATGCGGATCAGCTTTAAAGAAACTTGGCTTCATAAAACGGGTGGTGGGGAAATGTAATGAAAAAGTTAAAGAGAGGTGTTATTTTGCTCTAGTTAGACCTCGTTTGGAATATGCCGCAAGTATTTGGGATCCTTAGGAGAAAATTTGGCAAAAGGAATTAGATTAAGTCCAGAGAAAATCCGCTAGATTCGTTAAAAATTGTTATGATAAGAACGCAAGGGCGACAGGCCTCTTACGGGATTTAGGCTGGGAACCGCTTGGAAGTGCGGAGGGAACAAACGAGGCTTAGACTTTTAGAAAGGTTCAGAACAAACGAGTTTAACTATGACACTGAAGGAATATGGCCCCACACTACTTAGGTAGCTCAGACCACAAAGATTAAATAAGGGAGATAGATTCCAGGACAGATAGGTACAAATACTCATTCTTTCCCCGAACAATCAGAAATCATATTAGTAAGAAACCGACGTCACTTTAGAAATATTAAAAACATTGAATTTATAAGTCGGAACAAAATTAAACATTGCAAAGATGTTAGGTATACTTTCAGGTGTGTGTTAGTTGGTAGTTTGAGTGTTTGCATGTGTGTGGAGTGTAAGTGTTCATGCATGAATGTATGCCATGTTTTTTTTGTGGATGTATGATTTTGTGGTTTTTGCATGCGGTTTTTTTCCTTTCTAAGTTACGGGTGGTGTCCTAACACCCCCCGCAACATGCCCTTGCGGCGGCTTGCGGGGTTTTGAGTAGATGTAGACATAATACCAACACCTCCAAAATAACACCATCACTGACGAATTTAAGTATTCATATTTCCCTCGAAACATATACAACCTAAAAAAAAGCCTTCCCTAGTGCCGAAAATAATTAACTTAGGGCCGATATGACGACTCTGCTATGGTCAATGTTAATCTTAATTAAGAGGTAGACATCAAAAAGTGTTTCACGACTGTTAAAAGCCGCAGATACTTGTAAACGCTCAATTTATTTGGTGTCGGCAATGAACCTCTAATGATAACTGGGATGAAATCAATCGGGTAATTTTGAGGCTTGCTCCATTTAAGCACATTTAATACAGTATATTAAAACAGGCGAACAAAGTTCTTGACAAAAATTTCTAACTAGTATCATGCGTAATTTTTTGTCATTTAAATCATATTTTTAACTAGAGTACTTGATGATATTAATGGTATTCTTCGTCAATTAGTTTGAGGAATTAACGAATCGAAGCATCACCTATTTTCCCTAATCCACATATACCGAGTACTACTGATAAGAGTTAACTCATTCGTGCAGTACCATCATGAAAGTCAGTGTCTTTGAGAAAAAAATACGATCACAGCATTCCATGCATTCAGTCAATATTGTCGTAGTTCAACATTTTACTCAGACTTGTTACACAACGTATGTGGGTGTTAGAAGCTTGTGACGGTATGGATCAGAATCCGTTGACGCGTACGTTTCGGTTTTTACTGTGCCTACGCGTACAGGGTTATTCCTACTTGAGCAATTTATTAACTTTGTATTTGATATCATTATTATGGTAAAGTTAATTAACTTTAATTCCATGCCTTTACATAATTGCATTGAAGTACTTATTACTGAATGTGTTGTCACAACTGTTGAGTTATACACACAGGATAATAGATGTCTCCACTGCAAATGCTATGAAACTTAATAAATTATTTTTCACTTAATCATTGACATTAAAGACATCAGATTAAGTGACAACAGTAATTTTAATAAACCTCACGTATATTTACTTAATTAAAACGTTGGGTTATAGAGTAATGTGCTCAGTAAGTTGTTTGCTGTCAGGATGAAAACTTCCAAAAGTGTTCCAGTGTTGCTGAACCTACGCGAAAACAAAGGGGTTAAACTTGAATTATTCGTGCTTTTCTTCTTCTTAAACTGTAGATATTAGCATAAAGATGGCAATATTTAGTATATTTGTGATAAGTGGACGGGTACTTTAAATATACAATCTTATATTCCATAATTTCGTTTTTAACAGTATAATGGTCATCATGTATGTATGCCATGTTTTTTTGTGGATGCATGAATTTGTGGCTTTTGCTTGCGTGTTTTTTTCTTTTCTGTCTAAATTACGGGTGGTGTCCTAACACCCCCCGCCACACGCCCTTGCGGCGGTTTGCGGAGTATTAAGTTGATGTAGATGTGCGTATGTGCACATGTGTATTTGTACAATAGCTAACATATATTCAAATGCGTCCATGAACTAATAATATTTCTACACGCTTGGCCAGTGCCAGGACACCTCTCACCACACTTCCTTGCGGGGGGGACTTCTCGCATGCACACGAATTGCTACATAATTGGCAGGCGAACCAAAGGACGAACGATTGACCGCTCACTCCAACCACAAGAACTAAGACGAAGGCAACGAAAGGCTAAAAAGGACTTTCATCACACGGGATTCTGAGAAACCACCTCGCGTTTCCAGATTCGTACGCGTCTAAGGAAAGGAAAAGTGGACCCAGACGGGCGATGTAAGGCGCAAGTGACCTAGTAGACGCGCGAGGGCAAAGGTGACATCCATTTCCTCCTACTCCCGAGTAGTCGTGTGCTCAAAATCGTTTACACGCGGAGTCGAACATCCACGGACCGAGCAGAGAGCGCTCAGGCCGGCCTGGGAGCCGGAAAAATACGAACAGGATCGGGAGGATCTGCGCTTACGCGGAGATTCTCATCATCATGAAGATACGCCTCCCTCTTGGAAGTTGGCTCTCTGTTCGAAGCAGCCTGGATGTACGCGGAGAGAGGAAAGGCTGCCTGCCCCGCCGTGTAGCTAAAGTTGGTTGCCTGCTCTCCTGTCCACGGCAAGTGGAAATGCGAACGGTTCAAGGACAGGGCCAAGGCCACCTTCTTCCGACCATTGGAGTTTATTTTTGGACAGGAGAGAGAAATCTTCGGAGGGAGAAAGTGAGGGAGGAGGGAATGGAGGATAGAGGAGGAGGATGGGGTTAATAGCGGGGGGGGGGAAGGGAAGGGGGCTTATTCGATGGCGGGGAGGAGGAAAGAAGAGCGGATGGGGATAGACGCCGGGGGGTGGGAGAGGATGATGGGCTAGAGGCTGATGGGAGTGGGAGAGGCATAAAGAAAGCAGATGGCATGATTAATTACCGGATCCAACCGGGATGGAGAGAAATGGAGGGGGGAACCACTCCTCCCGGAGAGCCGCATAACGGGAGGGAGGGAGGAAAAGCACGCGAGATTGGCGCACGACCTTATCCGGTTGAGGCCGACAATTGAGAAAGATCATGGAAACCTCTGTTTTCGAATGCAGTACGAGTGGAAAGAAAAACAAGGCCGAACGTGATATTAAGACAAACTTAACGCCCTCGCGCTTTCTAGTGATTAGTGGATGTGATTGTGAAACATTACCCAACAAACATTTCTTTTGAATTGGGGAATAGTGGAAATTAGGTTGAAACTATTCGCCATGAACAATTATCCACGAATGCAGGATGTTTTGCATTCCCGTGTTAAAGTCACAACGGGCAAAATATTTACGAAAATCAACAGTATTTAACGGAAACCGGATTCTTCAAGCATCGCGTGGTGCAATCAAGTGTGCATACATAAACATAGGCGTAAGGGCACCTTCACCGTTGATACCTCATTGAAAATGAAATCAAGCCTTGAAATCCACTTTTTTTCTGCTAACACGAGAGAGAAACCAGAGCCAAATACTATTCGAACAATCGCGGAAGAAAAATTGATGCGTCTATCAAACCAAATGCTGAATAGGTTTCCGTCATTCGCCTCCATCCAATAAATGGCACACAAACACGTGTGCTTGGGCGCATGCAATTCATCACGAGGGTGGCCACCAGGGCGGAGAGGTTGGAATCGAGGACAAATAGTTCTTGTTACCACAGCAACGCGTCTCGCATGCGCAATGAAACGCATAATGCGTATTCAAATCGATACCGTAATCCGTGAAACTTTGGTTCACATTATCTAAATTATTTCACAAATTTTAGAAATTCATTAGTGACTTCAAATTAAGTACCAATGAATTTGATGCTACATGCCTCGCGCGGAATTCCCCTCCGAAACACCTTAGCAGTGGCGTACGGAGTGCCGTTTGGAAGCGTAGAGAAAACATTATCGGAACATAGAATACCCAGAAAAAGTTACACTCTCCGGACAATATTTACCATTTAAGTGGCGCCTTTCTTGATTTATTTAACACCTAGGGGGTCACTTTTGCTATGGTATACAAAATAACAGAAGATTTAACAGACCTCGTGCACGTATCATATTCAAGATTCTGTGCACAAGAATAGAGGGGAACTTAGGAGAATACGGAATAAACCATGTGTTATTAGTAGGGGAAGAAATGGATTGGAGCCAATATTGTCGTTCAAGAAAAAACAAGAGATTAGATCGTGCGGCCTATGCCGAAGAACAAGTGCAGACGGGGTTTAGACTCACTCTTTTTGAGGCAGTAGTCGCAAGATGTCGGATATGCTATCCTCCACAAGATGCTCTTCTTCATCTTCAACTTTTTTCTTACAATTTCTTTATCTTTTATTTGAAGTTACCAAAATTATAAACGACGGACTACATGTACCGTGCGATGAAGGAATACAAACAGTTTGTACTCATCCAAGAGTAGCCGAGTGACGTAAGAACCGATGTAACCAATCAACCACCATCGAATGTGCTCAAGGAAAAATCCTCCATATACGTCAGTGGTGCATTCCGTAAAATTTAATATTTAATATAAATCATGGTGAAATTTCACATGCGAATTATAATCGTCCACCCATCGCAGGGAATTCTTTCGATCAGAAATTTTTTTATGGTATTTTTAATATCAGATCATGAAAATCGAAGTAGTATTATTCTTTCGAGTGTTTACTGGACCCGCCGATGGAAATGATACTCGTGAAGTCTCAGAGATTTCGACAGGTTGCGTCATCAAGGGCCATTAAGGTTTTGCAACACAAAATCGCTGAAATGATCCCGCCACAACTCGAGACTTCGACCACACGCGGCACGTGCCTGTGTGAGGACAATGACGAGGGCAAGCTAATAACATGTGCATGGATCATCTATCTGGGGACACAAGCCTTGAATAAGGCTTAATAATATCTGGGGACACAGTGTTCAACTTGATCGGGAAATGAGCTGCTAATCCTACAAGCTACGAAATACAGTTCACAACCGCAGTATAAAATAACATCATTGTACATTTGTGCAAAATATTGTGTTATTTTGCCATAAAAAATAAGGAAATTGGCCAGGAAGCACAGAGGACATGTAAAGTAGTTGGGTCGCAGGTTTTCGTCTCATCACCTTCGGGGATGTGCCGCGGTAGCCATCGACGGAGGAACTGTTTGCCAGTCGCCGAGTGCCCGTTGAAGCGAGAGTATTCGCGAAACAACTTCAGCAACACGAGTCCTAAAAGAAACGTAAATTCTCTGCGGGAGCACGTTAAATTAAAAGGCGAGGGAGTCGGCTTCCCAAGTGCTAAAACGGAGGGGATATTGGAAAGGGAGGTGCGAATGGCAGACCAGCACGACGCAATCCTGCGAGCGAAAATGTGTGGGGCCGGAGTCCATCCACTCGGGGGGCAGAGCCGGTGTGGAACGCCCAAGCCACGGAGAGAGAGAGGGGGGAGAGCGAGGAGGGGGGGAGGCGATAGCAGGGTGGAGGTCCGCAAAAGTATTTCTGACTCAAATCGGCGGGGGGGAGGTCGATCATTTAAGGGGAAATGGGGGTGAGACCACGCGCACGCGGATGTGTATAGTGATTAAGTTTGAAAGGATGGCGTATTTATGGAAGAAATAGGGGCGCAGAGAGAGGGAGAGAGCGGCGAGAGGCGCGGGGGTAAAGTGGATAGGTGAGGTAGAAGGGGGAAGTGAGGGTGGAAGAGGGCCGCCTTTGGAGTTCCGCTTAAAATGAGTGAGAAAGATTTGGAAAACAGCAGCCATTAATTCGGAAGTGCCCGAGAGAGAGGGAAAGAGGGAAAAGGAGATAGAGAGATAGAGGGAGATAGAAGGGAAAGAGGGAGATAGAAGGGAAAGAGGGAGATAGAAGGGAAAGAGGGAGATAGAAGGGAAAGAGGGAGATAGAAGGGAAAGAGGGAGATAGAAGGGAAAGAGGGAGATAGAAGGGAAAGAGGGAGATAGAAGGGAAAGAGGGAGATAGAAGGGAAAGAGGGAGATAGAAGGGAGGTTAGAGTAATTGGAAGGAGAGAGGGAGAAGAGGTAAGCGAGGGAGGGTGGGAGGGTGTCGAGCGGGGGAAGGAGAAGAAAGTGAAAGTCGAAGGTCGCCGGGACAGAAAAGAAGTGCGCATCACCCTCCTCCGGATCGGGGTAAGAAGAGAGGGGATTCGTGGGGGTTGGGGACGGCGCCCGCCCACTCCGACAGCCGAGGACCCGCCGAGCGACCCTCCCACATCCCCCTCCCTCCATTTAACCGCTACGTGCGCGCCGCTCATTACGGCTCACGGCATTAAAGGTGTCGGAAAACGGAATATCTCCTCCTCTACTCCTCGCGCGCCTCCTTCGCATCATCCTCCCCCCTTTTCCTCCCCTTCCGTACCCTTCTTGCTTCCCCCACCCCCTTCCGCCCCGAGTCAAGGCCTCGCCGGCCTTAACGTGAAAACGAATACGGAAGAGACCGCACATTAGCAATCCTTCGGGAGGTAAAAAGTGCCCGTCTTGACGCGCATGCATTACCCCATTTAAGGGCTTACGGCGAGGGTGCATGGGGGAGGGTGAGGTGCCAAAGGGGGGTGCCGGGATGCGTCGCCAGGGGACCGATGGCCGGCCACCACACGGCGTCGACGGCGCTCCGGTACCGATCCGCGTTTTAACAGTTCCTCGAACATTATAACTCACTGAACTCGTTAGTTCGAAACTATGAACTAACCACGAACAAAGAAAACAGACTGCCAAACATGGCCATATACGCACATCTGCCATGATAAAAACCCTTGTGACCCCCTGCCACACAACCTCGAGGCGAATTTTAGGGCTAACTGAAGATTTAAATAAATAAACAGACTTCCACACAAGGACGACACTATGAAGAAAGCAGGCTCCGTCCGCTTAAGGTACGAAGATACGAGTGTTAAGTAAGGAATTCACCAAAATATTTGACAGTAAAAAAAACCATAAACACAGTTATCAACCCGAAGGTCGTTTTGGTAGGTGATGGTAGAGTTCACCCAGTACTAAGCCCGACGGCGTGTGAAATTAACACATCAGGGTAGGGGGCCAGTTCCTTTCCCTGTGCCGGTTATGGTTTCCCAGAAAGACCTGGTACCCGAAAAATCACATAGCTTGGGTGGAGCTGCGGGTGCCCAGAGTGCCTTGCCCAGGAATCGAACCCGGGCCCCTCCGGTCAGTAGTCCAACACTCTACCCCCTGGACTACGGCGACCCATAGTGCCTTGCCCACTTAGCAAATATTGTACCAATGTTCACGTGGGTGTTAAATCGAATTATGTCTTTAGAGAATTTTTAGTGAGGGCAATATTAGTATTATGAGCCAAGGGATTCAAATTTTGAATGTACTCTTTATGCAAGGAATTTTATCAATAGATGTTAATTCACAGCCATATAAAACAGCTATAAACCTGGTAATATCACTGTTGTATAAGGGTTTACAGCGGATGGCTGGTTGTTTTTATTTAATTATACCAAGATTTTCGATCAAAGATATTTTGATAGGGAAAACTAACTGGGTGGGATACAAGCCAAATAAACCATGGCCAAGTTTTTTAAGGCCCTAGCGTAGGTAATATTATTGTATAGTCAAATGCCACGTCCAGTTCTTTTCTGTGACGAATTCATAGATTTAGCACTAAAAACGGCTTGTTATTCGTGACATGAATTTAGATTCATATTGAGTGCACATCGGCAATAGCTGCATGAAATTATGTCTTTGATATCCCACCTATTAAAGACTCCCACGAAACATTGTCAATCAACACGTTTCGCACGATGCTAGATACCGCAGGACATAAGCCCTGCCGAGTATCATGTGCATCCCGTGTCGTTATGTGGACAATTATTCCATTTTTCTATACAGTTTTAATAAGATTTAGATAGAAGTACCCTGCAAGGCAACGAAGTAGGGTGTGGCAGGGGGTGATTAAACACCTGCCTACCCTTGACACAAAACATCTTTTCCTCCTAGAGCGGTCGGACATAGATTTTCTGATCCATTATCAATCAAAGGAAAAATTACATCACATCTTTCTGTTCCACACTTTCGTTCTCAAACTTTTTTTCACATGATCTTCCATACCAGAGTATGATGGGGCGAATAATTATACCTTTTAAATGTCATTGTTTAAAGAGGCATCCTTCAAATTTTTGCAGGAGATTTAATCTGTGATTCCAAAACTAGCTATTCTGATACTTTTTATACACTACTCAGTTTATTACAATGAAATTTTACAAAGCTAGCTCCTCTACGCTGCACGCAATTCAATTCGCCAATCAATCCAATTTCATGAGGATCCTAGCAGCATATTCTAAATGAAGCCTAACGAGCGAAAGATAACATTTCTCATTAGGCTTTTCGTCACATTTCCCCAGCACACTTCTAAGAAATCCTAATTTTTTTTGTTCGCTTTTCCTCATCTTCCCCGTGTATGTTTTACTCGAGAGGTGTCGTGGTTGAGGGTAACACCTAAGAAACGCTCAGAATAATATCGGGAAGCGACCACACCATACACCACCTTAGCTGGGGAAAGATGAACGGAATGCAATTACTGTTACAAAAGGAGATTCAAATGTACCTAAAAACACTTATTGAATAACATTAAATACCGACAATATTAAAGCAATGCTTGGACTCTAAAGTTAAGTCTAACAAAAAAAATAACCTCCAAAGGAGCACGAAAAATAGAACTTGAAAAGTTCAGCATTGCTCCAAAAAATTATAAACGGCACCATTCTCTTTGGTTAAAAAAATTTAACACGTTTCAGTTTAGGAAAATTTACCAAGAGCAATTTACACATCGCCCGGTGCTGCGATAGCTCCGAGAGGAGCCCGAGGGGAGACAGGTGAAGGGGGGAGACAGGTGAAGAGGGGAGTCAAAGGATCACCAAAACAACGTGGAATACAATGAAAAAGGGAGAACATGAATGAAATAATAAAATATATACAAGTGAACTTCATGATAATCTCCGGCCTATATCGTTTTATTGGAACTAGATTCAATCCCGCACTAGCGGATTGAAATAAGGTAGGATCCACTAGGAAAATAAATACATCCCTTTTCATATTTTTTTAAATTTATTTTTAAGCCTATGGACAGCTCTTTGGTCTCCAGAGAGTGAGAGAGATAAGTATTAGTGGAATTTCAAATGTCAAATATTGATATTTGAGACAGAAATGAAAACTGTGGTCGCGAGAATACGCGACCGACCGCTTTCAACGAAATAAGTCATTTTAAACTCAAAAAGTAAAGTAAATGCAGCATCATTTTCAAGTCACCCATTTTGATTCGATACCTTTGTTTGCGAGTCTATTGACTACGAACATTCAAACTTAAAATTTCGAGAACGCGTTTCTCCAAGTTTCACGCGCCTTCGCCTTCCTGGATCACCAAAACCGCGCGTATTTACCAATGGCAACGCTACCCGGGAGAGTCGATTGTTTTTGAAACGGTGCTGCGCTAGAGGAAACTTCGGGGCGAAGACATTGAGACCTTCCCAACACCTCAATTCCTCCCGACGCATACCGAGGGAGACGTGAAAACGTGTCCATTTGCGCAAGATTTCGGAAAAAAAACGAGGAAGAGATTTTAATTTAACATTCCAAGGACAGCGATTCAACTCACCACGCCCCTCCGCCTTCCACGCAACACCCCACCCCCCGGGCCATCCTCGATGGCACGGCCTGCCATCAGGATCCCTCGCCGCTCGTGGTGTTGGGGGGGGTCAGCTGGTGGCGACAGGAACAGAGTAGCATAGTGAAAATCCGCCGCCAAAGCCAAATTTCTAGCAACCATCCTAGGATACATGAAAATGGCTGATAACAATTTTGGAGAAAGAACGAGTAAAAAGCTCCAATATCGTCGACTAAGAATTATAATTGCTCGGAACGCTGAGGGAGAAGGCTTCGCAATCAGAAAGCTCCTTTCCGCAGGTGGCCTAATCTGCTAGCAATACTAATCCCCAGGATTCCCAAGCCACTTCAGTAGTCCCTGCGACTGATTCAAAGAGAATTAATGCCTTTACACATAGGTTGTCACTTCAGACCATTTTGTGAGTCACTCTGATTTTAACAGATTAATATTAATGAGATAAAGAACACTGAACGTTTATAAAATATAAATGAATTTTTTTATACTCAAGAGAATCCGTCACATGGCGAGGCTAGAAGTAGGGCTAAAATTAATGGTGCTCTATAGTAGTTCACATAATTAGCACCAGTACATTTTTTCAGAGAAGTAAATCTTGCATTAGCCATTGTAAAAATTAATACGTAGTTCTCGCGTATTTTAACCGATTTAGGACTCAAAATTCCGATTTACATCTACATGGCACTTACCTAGAACAATTACGACGCCCCGCCCACTATGTTGGACGTGAGGGTGATTCCATGCCTGGCATGCCCGATTTTACACATTGTTTATAGTTTAGTTGCAAATTGAGACGCCATTTAAAGAAAACGTCTACGTCACTCAAATTGCTGATTGCTAATATTCACTATTATGCACTACATTTAACAGTTTTTCCCTGCCCGTACATGACATTCGGTTAGAAGTAAACATAATCCATAACAAGAACTTAGTGACTCCGGCTAAGGAATTCTCTCAGAAATATTCTAAGAAAACTGTTCGAATTCTTTATTCTTTACCAAAATATTAAATAATATTCCAAAACTTCAAGGTCTGCAGGTTATTACTCCATCATAAAGGATCTCTCCCCTTGCTTCACAACGGGGATGGTAATCATTTGTTCACTTCACCACAGAGTCGGTCAAAGGGAGGCGAGCCACTGCTTCAGCCGACGGTCAGAATCGATGGCCTTGGACATTAAGGGATTATTATTTCTCGCAATAGTAACAATTGCTAAAAGGCTTTAAATTATTTAGGACATTTTACCCGCGGCATATTGAAAAATTGCAACGTTTGTTGACTACCAGAGCATGTATATATTTTTTCTTTCCTAAAAATATTTATTAGATCATTCTCGCATGCCTTTGATGGTTGCACAAATGTGCAGGCTTTGGCGGCGATTTTCATAATGCTGTAATTTGAATTTTTCATGTCGTGGCAACTGCTCCTGCTTCACACATTAGGCACACGGAGCCAGAGTTCGTCTTCAATTGGTATTGGAGCCCTGTCCAAATATTTCGATCGAAATATTTTCACGAGGATAAGTGGAATACAGGGAATATATGTACAAGCTAACAGCAAATTATCAATCATTGGAATAGTACGGGTAAAATCTGATGAAAAGGTTGGAGACAAATGTTCTCCTTCACTCGTTAGATCTCTTTTATACATGCTGCTAGTATAAATAGGATCCTAATTAAGTTGGATTGATTGTCGAATTAGATCGCGTGCAGCGTAGAGGAGCAGGATTTGTAAAAAAAAATATTATAAACTTAGTATCGCAAAAAATTTAGTAATTACTGGAACTACGTCGGAATCACCCGCGGATCGAAGGTTGAATTTGAGACAAAAAGCCTTTGCATAAATTGTAAGGTGGTGTCTTTGGCGAGGATGTTTTAAATGTATTATTAGCCCTATCGTACTACGGCATGAGATATCGTGTAAATAAAATTAAAGGGATTAAAACTAGAACGGATAGATTATAAATGCCATTTTATCTACGAACGATAAGGGACCAGAATAACGTCCGAGTAGGTGGGAAGTGAAGTATTTGGAGCCAGAAGTCCTCTGGTGGTTAATCACCCCGACACACACAATGGTGCCTTGCAGGATGCTATATAAGTAAAAGAAATAAAAACTCGTCAGCTGCACTCGGCCCAGAACATTTCCTGCTCTAATGCCTGCTCTCTTAGACACCCCGGTGCCGCTTCCGCCTCCCCAACACCCCCCCGCCGCGCTCCTGGTGGCGCCTTACTACTATTTTCCCTCGCATAAACCATAACGCCTCGGCGAGCGCACATTCCCCATTTGCTTCCCTTCCGACTCGTGCTACGCGTAAATTCAAACCACTTTCCCAATTTTACTCCATCAAAATTGGCTCGTACTGGGACAAACTGAACTAGAAGAAATTTAAAATTTCATAAATCAAGCACGACCGACACCGAAGTCATTTTCAACCGTCTAACCCACTAAGAATACCGACGCGGGCTTCCTTTCAAGAACGATCGACTTCCTCAACGTCCCAAGCTCCGTGGAACGTTCCAGGTGGGAACACATTGTAGAGGATGAAAAAAGATGTCGGAGAAAGAGAGGAGTGGGGAGAGAGAGAGAGCATGGAATAAGATTGGCGTGGGCACAAAGGGCGAGGAAACCGTAAGTTGGGTCGGAGACGGCGACCTTGCAGGGCTTCGGAAGGCCGGACGCCGCTCCCCGGAGACGGGGGGCGTCCACGTCGCGCCTCGCTGGCGGCGGCAACCTCGGCGTGCGGGCCTCGATACCCGCGCACCGCTAAACCCGCGAGGGCTTCCGAAGACCGCGCATGAGAGCACCGCTTATATCACACACACACGAGCTCGCGCGGGCGGGAGAGAGTCGCACTACCGCAGCTCCCGCCTCCCCTCTCTCAGTGCTCCCAACACGACACGATGCACTTGACCGTGTGTCGGTGGGCGCTTTCGGCGTCGCCCACACGTGCCCGCACCCCCACTCGGGACACCCCGCGATAATCCAATTGCTGGAGACGGGAACACAGTAAAATTCCCTCTCTATCACAACCCGTTAGACATTCACAGAATCCCCAGAGCGAAAAACTCGAATTTCTGGCCATCATTCTCGACTGAAATTAACCTATGGCGAGTACATGAAATACTGCATTCACAAGGTAACGGCGACGAGATACTGTCTTGGATACTTAATATCCAAGCCATCTCCCTTGTCTCATTCACGAGGATAGATACATAATTCTATCATCCGTCCGTCGTGACTAATCTTCTCAATACATTTCCATCATTCGCAATCGCATGCATTTAATTATTGAAGTTGAGTACACTGTCCGTCGGATGGAACGTTATGCTGCTGGCTCTTAGGCGCTTTCATTTAGAGTAGGCTGACCCCGACTTCGGGTCTCTGTCCAAACTTCCTCTATTCCCTGAATATCCTACCCATACCGAATTACCCTCGCCTATCTATCCCTTATGGTGCCAATGACTGTCGGTCGCCTCCCCTCTTATAACTACTACAGTACACGAAGACATCAAATCACCCGCCATCACACTCACGTCGAATGCCGGCTGGTGGTGGGGTTTTACCCCTACCAGTACGGTATGGACTCGCCCATTAATTGGGGTACAATGCAGGCCCGTGCGAAGGGGCCGCGGTAGTGGTGGGGCGTTCTAAAGAAATTCCCCACGGCGCCGCAGGGCACACCTTTCACCACATGCCTTTGAAACCCAGGTCCATCGCTCGAAATATTCGTCGTAGCAATCATCACGATTAACCATCGACGACCAATGAACGGTAATTCTCAACAGTTTTCCTTTTAACCCACAAAACAACCACTCAAACACACACGCATGCACACCGGGCGGGCAGTCAGGCTGGGGAGCGAGTCCTTTCACTTCCCGACGTGTCGGCCGACCTGAGTTGTCAGCTTTATTTTTTCATAATTGCGTTACTAGCGTTAGTTCGCTCCGTTAGTGATGTGTGGACTAACCAGGGTACTCCCCCCCTCCGTCCGACCCGACACTCGCCCCGCCAAAGTGGATCCAACACTTTCTTCGCCTGCTGACCCATTGTTCTTTAGGTTACAAGGCCGTTTGCATTTCCGGATGCTACGCAGCGGACGCAGACGTGTAGCTAATGGGTGAAAGGAGGCGCTCATGATATTTACAAGTGGTACACACCCCCACCCAATCTACTCTCCCACCCACCAGGTCCCCACCCCTCACTCGGCCCCACCACCGCCAATGTGCGCTGCTAAGAAGAAATACAGCTAAGTCTACGTCCTGGGGAAATTTCTAAGCAATTATTTAACGAGACACTTAACATGCAAAATGTAGAAAGAACAAGAACGAGCCAACATACCGAGATTAATCATGGGCTCCATAATCTTAGTGGAAATGCATAGTTTCTATCGCAGCAAAATCTAACAATTTGGTTGGCACTTCTGATATGTTTGCATATCTCATCACACCAAGATAAACGTATGATGAATATATATATATATATACACATATACACACACATATATATACACATATATATATATACACACATATATACATATATATATATACACACACATATATACATATATATATATATATATACACACACATATATACATATATATATATATATATACACACACATATATACATATATATATATATATATATACACACACATATATACATATATATATATATATATATACACACACATATATACATATATATATATATATATATACACACACATATATACATATATATATATATATATATATATATACACACACAT